>NW_007731460.1:90696-104681 GCF_000696425.1 Galeopterus variegatus | reverse complement strand
TTCCCACTTCAAAAGCACTTAGGATTACTGCTGCAACTTATCCACATCACAACATCTCTTCCCTGGCTTCCAGGTGGGTTCTGTTGCAGTGAGTGGCTCTCAGTGATGGTGACTGAGTGTCCCCCAGCCTGGGAGGGCAAAAGAGCAACAAGGCAGGCCCTCCTGGGTCTGAATTTCTCATTAACAGCTTGTTTTATTTATCTTCTATCATTCACTACCCTCATTCCACCAGGCAGGCATCCATGCTGTTGACCACTGTATGCCCAGTGCCTAACACAGGGCCTGGAATACAGCAGGGCCTCAATCAACATCCCCTGTCTCAGCTCAACTTGTACTGCACCCCACACACCCATCCCCACCTCCTCCCAAGCCGTTTCACCCCTATATGCATGCGCATGCATGCACACCCACAGGAACACACGCCTTACCCCCAGGAGTGGAGTGTCACAAGCCCAGGGTGCCAGGGGACAGCTATCAAGGAAGAGTAAGCAGTTCACACTTGAAATGTAACCTCATGGTGGTCATTCCTCTGAAAGTCAGGGCTGGGTCAGACTGTGACTCTGGCACATACTTCTGAGGTCTGAGGCCTCGCTCCCTCCTGCAGGGCCCCCTCGGACCATGGTGACTAAGACAACATCAGCCACAGCACCCCATGCTCTACCTCAGGGAACTCCCCAAGCAGACGTGGTGCATGGACTGTTTCATCTCCCTCCATATGGGACTCACAGACCAAAGTCTTAGAGCAGAAACAGTGACTTTACAGATATCCACATATTTTCCTGAAGAAAACTGGGAGTGCTCCTTGCAGGATTAAATCAGATCATGAATATCAAGTGTCTGACGCACACCATGTGCTCTACCAATTTTACCATTTTTTGGTCATTCTAGAGATTTCTTCATGAAGAGTTACAATACAAACCCTCACTCAACTTCATATTGCCACAGCCCCTGCATACGGCCACCTTAACTGCCCCAAGGTGAGTGCAGGCGCAGATGCCAGCAGGTCTGGTGGCCCCAGCACAGGACTCCTATGGGAAATGCATTTTTATAGAAGAGTTACAGGAAGGAGCGACCTGAATTTCCTCTGGAATCGAGCCCACTGCTGGAGTCTCACTCACAATCCAGCCTCATCACTGCTCAGAGAGCTACTTGCCAACATCGAGCGGCCACCAGTTAAAAAATGAGAGAAATGCTTTTGAGTGACCCCTGCTTTTGTAAACAGCCGCATTTCTTCCATTTCTCTGTAGTTTCTTATTCTTTGTTGTTTTCGTTTTATTTTGAGAGATGAGATACATTTATGTTCTGTCAAAGGAGGCCAAGAAATTTAGAAACGCTTTTCTGTGAAGGAGAAAGGCAAATATAAATATAAATAAATAAATAAATAAATAAGACAAGGACTTGGGACACGTAAAAACTCCACTTTCCCTGTGAGAGAACCTGAGAGCGGGATGACGGAGTGTGACTCTTCCATTTACCACACTGCTGAGGTTTGTGTCCATTTTCATGGTGCCACGGATCCAGCCGGTTAAACTCTTGCAAGGAAGGTTTGTTTATCCTTCCCTGGCCTCAGTTTCCTCCTTTGTAAAATGGAAGAATTGACTAGATTAAGTCTCTGCTATGGTAACATTCTACGAACTGAATTTTGTCTATTTTGGTGAGGAGATAAGAAGCACAACTGAATATCAAACAATACAACTTTCTTCAGGAACATATGCAGTAACATTTTAAGGAAAAGAACAAACTTACAAGTGTCAGAGAAAATGGCCTGAAAGTGAGTCTTGAAATTTGGGTGGGGTGAGAATACATAGAGGAGAAAATGACAGCAGCATCTGTGGGGTCAGGTGTCTTGTACACTGTCTTGTGTGGTTCCGACGAGAATCCCGCAGGAAGTGCACTGAATTTTAACTGCACAGGATGGCCAGGAGTCTCAGAGAAGTCACATCACTAACCGGAGATCCCACAGTGAGAAAGTGGGGGATGGAGGCTGCGGTTCTGGATGAGGTATGATGAACACATGCCATACTATTCCCTTCGCCTATGACAGCAAAACCCCAGAAAAAATACTGAGTCCCTACCAGAGGCTCTGAAAGGGGGAAAAAGTAATAAACCAACTGGGGACCTTAAGACTTCATAAAGGACTCAGCAGGGAGTTGTTGGGGTTTTGCTGCCTCCTATATACCCCAGCCAGGGCACTAGAGAACCCCAGAAACCCCGAGGGGCACAGACAAAAGGTTCCCACAAAGTCTTCTCCCTCTGGACAAAAGATCTGGATTCTGCAGCCCAGAAGAATGAGAACCTTTCCCTGTGCCTGCCTCCATCCCACTCCATGCAGCGGGAAGGCAGCCTCCTGACCATAAGGGTGGAACCTGCCTCCCAGCTCCACTCAGCAGTAGCAGGCATTCCCCCACCTTCAGCCAGGATACAAGACACTGTGGGTAAAGTCCTGCCTTCCGTGTAGCACCCCAGTGGGGTAACAGGATCATACTGCA
Source organism: Galeopterus variegatus (assembly GCF_000696425.1). Taxonomy (NCBI): domain Eukaryota; kingdom Metazoa; phylum Chordata; class Mammalia; order Dermoptera; family Cynocephalidae; genus Galeopterus; species Galeopterus variegatus. The sequence continues at coordinate 102,192 of NW_007731460.1, read as the reverse complement.
CAAGACATATTGGCTACACTGACATTTGAACCACAGCCTACAGAAATGAGCCATGGTGTGCATGCCAAATCTGAATGGGTTGACAACAGCCAAAACAGAAGATTTAAATAAGAACCAGACAAGGATGTGAAAGCAGCCAACTTAAAAATTCTCTGCAATGAGTGATTGTGAATATACTTGAAGCAAATGAAAAAAATCACCTCTCAGCAAAAAAGAAAAGAAAACATGTAAATGATGTAAATGTGAACCAAAGAAAAATTTTAAAGCTGAAAAACACAATCACCAAAAATAACACACACACACACACACACACACACACACACACAGACAACAAAAACAACAGAAACCTCAATGTGTGAGCTCAGTAGAAGACTGGAGGTCAAAGGTGATAATCAGTGATATCAATAGCCATATCTGGAGTGAACAAAGGGAAGAAATACACTGGGAAAAAAACAAAAGCAAACAAACAAACAAGCAAAAATCCAGCCCTGACTCATAGTCCTGTGGGACAATAAAGAAAGTTCTGACCTTCATGCCATTAGCAGAATCCACTTCATTTCAGGAGGAGCATGAATTCAAGGCTGAAAAAACTGTGTAGAAATCATGGCTGAAAACTTTTCGCATTTGGTGAAAGATATAAATCTACAGATTCAAGAAACTGAGCAAACCTAAATCAGGATGAAACCTAAGAAATCTATGTCTAATTAAATAATCAAATTTCTTTTTTTTTTTTTTTTTGTCTTTTGTCTTTTTTCCGTGTCCGCCAACGTATTGCAACCCTCAGTGTTGCCCCCGTACCGGACCGGGGACCGGCAACGGGATTGCAAACCTCGGCGTTGCTCCCCCACCTCGCTCAGCCAGTGAGCGGGAACCGGTCTGTATGTGGGATCCGAACCCTCGGGTGGGAGCGCCGCCGCGCTTCCCAAGCGGCGCACTATCCAGTGCGCCACCGGGCCGGCCCTCCCTTGCCCTTTTTAATTGGATTATTTGGGGTTTTTTTCTATTGAGTTGTTTGAGTTCTTTGTATATTCTGGATATTAATCCTTTGTTAGATGCATAGTTTGCAAATATTTTATCCCATTCTACAGCTTGTCTTTTCACTGTTGATTGTTTCCTTTGCTGTGCAGAAGCTTTTTAGTTTGATATAATCACATTTGTTTGTTTTTGCTTTTGTTTCCTATGCTTTAGAAGTCTTATTTATAAAATCTTTGCCCAGTCCTATTTCCTGAAATGTTTCCCCTGTGTTTCTTCTAGAAGTTTTATATTTTGGGGTTTTGCATTTAAATCTTTAATCTGTTTTGATAATCAAATTTCTGAAAACCAAAGATAATAATCTGACTAGTTGATAGAATTATGTCTTCCCCAAACTCACTGAAGCTTGAGTTGTGTCCCCCAAGTTTTATGTATTAGAAACTTAGCCCCTACTGTGACAGTGTTAAGGTGGGAAATCCTATTATGGTAATTGAAAGGCAGAGCCTTGAAGAGGTGCTTGGATTGTAGGACGATGCCATAGTGAATGGATTAAAAACGGTGGTCAGGGGAGTGGTTCTGAGAGCTTTAAAGGAAGAGGAGAGTCTGTCTTTCTCTCTCTCTGCTCTCTCTGCTTCCACCATCTTGCCTCATGAGACTCCTGGGTCACTGTCACCACCACGTGATGGACTTTGGACTTCCTGGCCTCAGAAACTGTAAGCAATAAATTTCATTTTTCTTTATAAATCACCAGTTCCATGTATTTTGTAATAAGCAACAGAATGGTACTAATACACTGACAATCATCTGGAGAAAAAAGCAGAACATTCCCAACAGGAGAAGGCTGGTTTCCACAACAGCATGTTCTCATCAGAGGCCAAGAGGGTCAGAGGAGAGGCACGGTGCTGGGCAAGTGACCACCCAGAATTCGACATGCAGAGAAAATGAAGGGGAAACGGGACTCTCAGATACGAGCATACCAAGGGGATTTGTCATCAGCAGGCTCCGTCCAAGAGAACAGCAGAAGCGTGTTCCTCAGACAATAAAGACGTGACAGAATGAACGTGGGAACGTCAGGAATGAGGAAAATGCAGCGTGAAGGGCAAGCACAGGGGAGCACGTGTGGAGCACCAGTCTTCTCCTCCTGCAGGCTGAGGTTGATCTTAGCCCTGTGGCTCTTCCCCAAGTCCACGCTTTCACATGATGCCCCTGCCTCTCCACATTGCTGTATTTCATCTCGAGACTATTTTACATCTGTCTTCTCTTGAGACTTTCAAATGTATCCAGTTAGGTAGTTATTAATATAGTCATTTCAAAGATGCTATATTGAAGCTCCAAGAGGTTAGTATTTCACCCAAGGACACACAGCTGTTGTAACAGAATATGAATAATACCTTTGGTTCTGGAATACGTGCTTCTCCATTGCATTGACAAGCAAAGGCAGAGTGTCCAGAGACTTCATTACCTGTTTAAGGTAGGGTTTGGTTAGGGTAAAGGACTGCGGAGACTTCTGTGTGATGCGGGTATTAGCATTGTTATAGGAAGAGATGGATGGTTGGCACCTTTCAGGTGTTAGAACCTGCTGGCATATGCATTTTTACAGGTGCTTCCTTTTTATGGATTCCTGGCGTGTTTGTAATGCATAAATACTAAATATCCCACATACGCACATTTTTATTTTTTACTCATGACCAGAGATAACAAAGCTGAATCCATCAGTCCATGTTTAGCTTCTAAGTCTTATTTCTGCCTGATACATTTTCTGTACCTTTATTTTACTTCCATATTTTGGCTCCCAGTAACATTGATGCTCCTTTATTTTCTTCTTGTGCTATATGAATGTCTCTAAGTGGACTAAATTCCTTTCTTTTAATTACAGTAAAGATTAGGGTGAAAGGACAGAAGGGATAGATAATGACGGAAGAGAAGGGAAGATGGGGCAGGCAGCAGAGAGGATGGAAAGAGAACTGAAATGAAGAAGTAGCTGGAATCCACCATGCCGGTGCTGGATCTCCCACATCAGCCCCCTGACGAGAAGATGCTCTGTGATGCTGTGATTATGATACAAAAGTATATTGTGGTCTCCATCCAGGGTTCCCGGTGCACAGCTCCTAAAACTCTTGTAATTGATGAAGGGATCAGAGCCATAGGAGGATCCTCTGTTATGGTATCTGTCTTTTGTCCTCTCTTCCTGACACAGCCCCAGAGCCACAAAGGTGGGAGGAACATGTTTATTTATTTACAAAAAAACCCTTTCAACCACACCTGAGTTTACATCAATGAGGTGATTTTTGGAAAGTCCCCAGAAAACCAGGACGTGGGGCTGGTTGATTAGAGGGATGGGACTTCCAGCCCCACCACCAACCTCAGGGGAGAGGAGAGAGGCTTGAGATTGACCTAGTCACCAACAGCAATGACTTAATCAGTCATGCCATGTCACGATGTCTCCACAGAGCCCTGAAGGGTGGGGTCAGGAGCTCCTGGGAAGCTGAGCAGGTAGGGGGTGCAAGGAGGGAAGGTCCCCAGAGGGCAGGGAAGCCCACGCCCATGCATCGCTCAGGGCTTCTCTTCATGTGGCCTTCCTGGTCATATTTTTATAACGAACGGGCACATGTAAGTAAAGTGTTGGCCTAAGTTTTGTGAGCCACTCCAGCCAAAGATTGAACTCAGGGAGTGGGTCCTGGGGACCTCTAATTGATAGACCTGGAGTTTCAACTGCCAGTAGCACCTGAACTGGGGGGCTTTGCATGGCCCTGCCCTTAACTGCAAATCCATTGCCAACTCCAGGGGATGCCACAGACTGAAATGAGTTACAGGAGACCTGATCAGTGTGCAAGAGGATCCACACACTGGTGTCAGGGGTGAAGCAGTGAAAGAGGTGTGAGTGCGCTGGAGGGAGATGCAGTGTTTCTTTTCCTATTTCACAAGTTCTGTGGACGTTGGGGAACTCGCTAGACAGATAAAAGTGGAGTGATCTCAATGCGCAACATGTGCCTGATCTTCCCTAGCCACGTGCCTGTTGAGTCCACCTCAAAGCATCTTCCTGGTGGGTGTTGAAGCCCAACTTTACGACTATTGTCCAGGGTCACAGAGCCCATCTGTCCATAGGTCTAGATGTAAAGCCACGGCCAGTACAGGTGCAGCATGGTCCTGTCCCATCACATGTACCTGGAGGGGGTCTCTGTAAGTGACTGGAAGTCCAGGCAGGAACGGGGTCACCCTTAGGGAGTGGCAGCAGCTGAGAACACCAGAACTAAAGAGTAGGTTGAAGGGTCTGCTGAGGGGACCTGGTGGAGACCTGAGGACACCCAAGGAGGAAAGGAGCCAGCCTGAGAGGTCGCCTGCTGGCAGCAGAGTCTGTCTGTGGCTCACGTGGAAAGCGCCAGGCGTCAGTAAGTTGTGGAAGGTTAGGGGCTTTCGATACCCCTCCACACACAGTGGCATTTCTTTATCCTGATTGCTTCCATACATACAGAAACACACACAGTACAGGAATCCTTAAATTCCCCAGTTCCTTGGATGGATGCTCCCCTGGGCTGAGAAAGAGCACACAGAATGAGAAAACAAAGACGCCCAAGACCGTTAAATCTTCACTTTTTTTTTTTTTTAATCTAGCCCCGTGAATGTCATTGGTTTTCATAGAGTTTCATAGAGCTCCGTTTTACGCAGTCTTTATATTTTCTGAAGTGACAAAGCCCTGATTTTGGTAGAAGTGGGGAAGGGAACAATTGGCGTTACGCCCGTGACGCCCCAGGACGCAGGCGTGCAGCACAGCAGGAGCCCCCACGACCGAGTCTGCTCAGCCGTGTGGGAGAAGCCTCCTCGTGCAGATGTGTGGCCAGCACCATGGGGGCTCTGCAGGACAGAGGCTGCGTCTCTGCTGAAGGCTGCATTGTCCACTGCTAGTGTGCTCCTCGCTGGGGTAAGGGAGACACATGGCTCCCCATGAAGGAATTGTTCTGTAATACCTGTTGGTGTTAAATAATTTCACTGCTAACTCATGCAGTAAATTAACACTGTCTGCAACAGACAACCTGCTCAGGGCATAATTATCCTGGGTGAAGCCACTTTTCCAGGAGGAAATGACTCTTTTTGCGGCCTGGGCAGAGTCGTCAAGGAACTGTGGGCTGATCGCAGACGTTCTTCAGCGTGTCTTTGTTGGAAGCCATATTGCCTTTTCCTGAAAATAAATGCCCTATTTCAAAGGATCCTCATATCTAATATTTTCAACTCTTCTAAGACTAGCATAAAAAGTATTTTTAATAAAAAAGGTCAAACTCTGATAGCAAAATAAAGACTTATCAGTACCCTGAAAATGGTTAGTAATTTGAGATCCATTTCAACATGCCACCAAAAATGCAGCCAGCACATCTTCTCATCCAGTGTCACAAATAACAGCCAGTGTAACGAGCGTGGACACAGAGAAGATGCTGAGGCGGGGGCTCTGCAGCACTGACCGTTCCTTTCCATGTCACTCCCACCTCCACCAGTGGTTCTTTCCTGCCCTTCCAGGTACCACCTCTCTCTTCACTGCCTGGACCCAGCCACATTCAGTACCAAGAGCACAGAGAGTGTTTTGAGGACCAGCTCATCTGCACCTGAACCCCTGTTGGGCAATCCGACTTCTCATCCTGCAGCTCTGCTGCTAGAAGGGGAACACATCCATGCCTGTGTTAGTCTCCTCCATGACAAAGGACCACAGACCAGGGCTTACACAACATGACTTTATTTCCTCACAGGTCTGTGGGTTCCCAGTCTACGAGGGTGTCGGCAGGGTTAGTCCCCCTGAGGCTATTGTCTCCTTGGCGTGTAGACTCTGTCTTCTTCCTGTGTCTTCACATGATTGCCCCTCTGTGCATGCATGTGTCCTGATCTCCTCTTCTTATAAAGATGCCAGTGAGGTTGGACTAGAGATCACCCCAAAAACCTCACTGTTTGTCTTTTCTGTAGCTTATAACATGATATCTGAAACCGAGTAATGGATAAAGGAAAGAGGTTTACTTCTCACAGTTCGAGAGGCTGGGAAGTCTAAGCCTGCAGGACGCATTTGGTGAGGGTCTTCTTCCTGTTGGGAACTCTGTAGAGTCCTGAGGCAGCTCAGGGCATCGCGCCGTGAGGGGTAAGCGTGTGCTAACGTGCCCCTTCCTGTCCTTATCAAGCCAGCAGTCTACTCCCTGACAACCCATTTCTCCATGAGTGGATTAATCCCTTCATGAGGGTAGAGCCCTCGTGATCCCATCGCCTCTCAAGGGTCCCACTTTCAAATACCATCGTCCCATGACCCTCTTAGTACTGGTACAGTGGGGATGAAGTTTCAACTTGAGCTTGGGGGATGGGGCAGACAGTGAAACTACAACTCTCATTTAACCCTAATTACCATTTTAAATTTCCTGTATTCAAATACAGTCACATTTTGAAGTACTAGGCGTTGGGACTTCAACATATGAATTTGGGTGGGAACACACAGCCCACAGCAGAGCCACCAACATAAATTTGACAGACTAGATCCCCTCGCCATCCAGAACCATGACACAGAGTTGCTTCCTGCCCCACAGTCAGTGTGAGACCCCTGAAAGCCCCTCCCTACCACTGTCCTAACCAACTCCACCTTTTCCCTGAGGTTCCAGATCATATCTCTTCCACCAACTGGCACACTTAATGTGGACTCTGCTGCCTTCTGTGTTTCAGCCCCTGTTGTCCTCCTGCAGCTCTGAGTATTTGCAGTTGTTTGGTGACCTCCAGTCTCTCCTGTCATCTCCACCATTAGACACTGAGCCCCACGAACATGGGTATTCATCCTGCATCCTACTGAGTCTCCTGAGTTCTGGGGGATGCAGGTGAAGTTCTCAAAGGTTCCACAGAGGCTCTTTCCCCTGGCTTACAACCGCCCTTCAGAAAACTGAGGTTGCACTGCCAAGTGCCACCTTAGGATTTGGAGAGATGGTGGATTCACCGAGACACCACAGCCAAGAGCCACTTACCTGGAGCAGAAGCCCTAAGTGGTAGGAGCATCGATTAGCAATGCTGGAGAATGGCTGGACTGACAGCAGACTAGTGCTAGAGGAAGAACCTCCTGTGGGGAAGGGGCTTCCCTCCAGGATGTGCTGTGGCCCTGGACAGAGGAGGAAGGAGCAGCCACTGAGAAACCCTTCCAGATGCTTCTCCTAACACTTGGAAGACATTGTCACAGGGCAATACTGAAACCTTATCCTACTGGGGAAATTTCCACCCACTTCCAGCACTTGTAGCCTGCCTGCATCACCTAAAAGAAAAGTACCAACAGGGGTTGTCAAGAGGGGCTTCAAAGAAATTGATTGGGAATGCTGCAACCAGGGAAGAAAGGAGGGGGTAGATCTATACCCTGGGGGAGGGACAGCAGCACTGTGAAGGACACACCCCAACACACAGACCACTAAAGACTGAGACGAAATCAGAAGGTAACAGAATACCTGCAGCCTTTGGAATGGCAGCAGCAGGTTAACGTGGGATGGCTGCAAGTCTCAGGCTCCTGCTGAGGAGCAGGACAAGGAGCAGCCCTAAGTTCAGGAGGAGGTGACAGCAAAGACCCTGGAGGAGCCTGAAGCCTCTGGTTTCTACAGCTACACCACTCACAGAATGCAGCCCAACTCTGAGCCATAAAAACATAAAAACCTCACACTGAAGGCCCATTTACCTCAGTTCCTATTACCCGATGCAATGCGTCTGACCTCTCACAGAAGATCACAAGGCATGCCAAAGACAAGAAGAGCCACAGGCTGAACGGACAAAGTGACCATCAGCACCAGACTCAGATGTGACATAGATGTTGGAGTTGCCATACAAGGAATTTAACTTAACTATGATGAGTATGTTGAGGACTAATGGAAAAAGTGGGCAGCACAAGAGGCCATACAGCAGACAGATGGGAACTGTAAAAAAATATCAAAAGGAAATACTGGAACTGAAAAACACTGTAACAGAGGTGAAGAATGCCTTCGACATCTGAGGAAAGAATCAATGAACTTGAAGATAGGTCCAAGGAAACTTTCCAAGTGGAAATGGAGAGAGAGAGAAAAAAGGGGATAAGAAAAGAGCAGATCCTCTAAAAACCCGAGGGCAATCTCAAAAGGAGTAACACGTGTATAATTGGAGTATGAAAAGGTGAAGAGAGAGAGCAGTGGCAGGAGAAATACTCAAAGTAAGAAGGGCCAAGAACCTTCCAAAAGTAATGACAGACACCAAACCACAGATCCAGGAAGCTCAGAGAGGCTCACTGTAGTAATTGGAGTACGAAAAGGTGAAGAGAGAGAGCAGTGGCAGGAGAAATACTCAAAGTAAGAAGGGCCAAGAAGCTTCCAAAAGTAATGACAGACACCAAACCACAGATCCAGGAAGCTCAGAGAGGCTCACTGTATCCCAATCACATAGCAAATAAACTCTGGGTTCCCAGCCAGCTTAAAAAGGCTATTGTAGGACATCATTCATTCCACATCTGGCAAGTCAAGTTTGCGTGAGTGCGGCCATGTGTTGATTTCCAAGAAGATAAGTTTAGCCTTTTGCATATTCTAGGCTACACAGCATGAGGACAAGAACACAGGAAAGGGTTGGCACTCACATGCTATTAATTTTACTTTTCTTAATTGCCATAATTATTCAGTGGGCATTTTTTTTTAACTCTAAGAGATATGGTAACTAGAAACAGAAGCAAGGGAAATAAATTATCAAAGGAAGATAAGTTTAGCCTTTAGCATATTCTAGGCTACACAGCCTGAGGACAAGAACACAGGAAAGGGTTGGCACTCACATGCTATTAATTTTACTTTTCTTAATTGCCATAATTATTCAGTGGGCATTTTTTTTAACTCTAAGAGATATGGTAACTAGAAACAGAAGCAAGGGAAATAAATTATCAAAATATTGAAAATTGTATTTATGCATATAATTAAATTATTTATATATATATATTTACCATTTATATGTATCATTAAAGATGCTAATTTAATAGTAATCATGTTGACCACTTTTTGAGATTTGACTGACCATTTTCACCACTAGTATGTGACATTAATCAGAATTTTACCTTAGCAATAGAGATAATGATAATTATATTAATAACAAGAATAATAATGAAAGTCATAGTATTAACACTAAACACTTGTAAATCCCATATGTTTATAAAGTGTTTCCCATAAATTATCTCCTTTGATCCCCCAAGTTAAAACACTGGTATCACACTGGCCTCTTTTTTATAGATGAGAGAACAAATATTCAGGAAAGTAATAGCCAAGGCCACTCAACTAGTGGGAGGCAGATGGAAACCCTGAACCCTTGACTTTTCCATTCCACAGTACTCTCTCAATAATGTTAAGTGATGTCCACCCGACCCATTCTCAGAGATTTCCCTTTGTATTAAGCATACGGTAGGTTTGTATATTGTATAATGTTTTACATCTTCTTCTGCTGTAACGTATGAGGTCCGTGCATGTAAATGTCGTGTCAGGCTAACACTAGGTGGGAAGAGATCCCGACTACACTGTTTTTGATTGAAAAGGAATTCACTGATATTAAGAATAATTCCACATGTATGAATTTCTCAAGTCAAGGTTTTATTTATTTTTTATTTATTTATTTTTTTTTTCTGATCTGCTTATCTCAAGGTTGCGTCTTTACACCTGGCATCTAGATCACACTGTATTTTCATTCAGTGCTGATTTGGGGCTAAGCGTTGGCCCAAGCCTGCGTCTGAAACTTTGCAGTGGCCCCGTGGTGGAGCAAGAGCTATAGCACTTCTGCAAACGAAATGATGAGTGCAGAACCACGCGGCCGGGTGTGTGTGCAGACGTGACCCGCCCTCGCGATTGTGGACGTCCAGCCACTGCTGCCCAGCCTGTGACCTGAGGGATTCCTCATTCAGACAGAGCTGTGGAGGCCCGTGGGGTTCAGGAGCACCACGTGGGGGACATGAGGCCCCGCATGCCCCGCAGCGACCACCCTGCACCCATGACGGTGTTGCTGGCATCACTGACTCGAGAGGGCAGAACCACAAAGAAAAAGGCCCCAGCAGATTCAGTCAGACCAGCCTCTGTCCCCTGCCCTGCTCTGGGTGACTGTGGGATACTAACCAGTGGAGGAGTAACCATGATTTCATTAGAAAAATGTTTAAATTGAGAAGGCAAAGAAAAAAAAAAATAAATCTCAGATTGATGTAAACACAGAGCTCATAGTTTGTTTTTGCTGCTTTTATTTTTCTACAGCTGGAAAGGACCTCTGTACTCTAGTTCTTTTATCCGTCCAATCCACAGAAAGGACACGTGGTCAAGGATTAATGCACTTTCTCAATGCCTGCTCTCAGGACTCCCACCCTGGAGCCAGGTGCACTTCTAGCACTTTCTATACGTGACTTCATCTAAACCTCACAACAGCCCCAGAGGTAGGTGGGGATTTTTAATGTGTGCACTGAACACGGAGGACCAGAGACAGCGAGGGTCGTGAGCAGGACTCAGATAGTGGGAGGTGAGGGGCTGAGCCTGCCCAAGGGTCTCAGATCTCCACCACAAGCAGCACCCAAGTGGCGGTTCTCACTGTGGGACAGAAGGTAGAGCAAGCATCTGAAACACTGAAGTGGAACAGGACCTGAGAAAGAGCACAACTCCACACAGCTGTTTCTAGGAAATTGTTTCTAGCTTGGCCAACGCAGTAAAACAAGGGACGGGCTGAGACGTGGTGTCCTGAATTGCAATGCCGTGTTTGTTGTGACCTGGGTTTAAAAATGCTCCTGGATCTCTACAGCGGTTTTGGCGTGAGGGCTCCTTTGTACCTGGAGCAACGCCTCACCTTCATCTCAGAGCAAAGCGCATCCCCAGCGTGAGACAGCCTGGTTTGAAGGCATATTAAAAGCAAGGTCATTTCCAGGGGATTGGAGACAGAAGTGCGTCAAGTGCCTTTATGTGCAAAACTCACCCTTCATATGCTAATTATTCCAGTTCAAAGAACCACTCAGCTGTATACAAGATGAGAAATATTTGAGAAGATTTATGTGAGAAACTCCATGGCCTGAAACAAACCCCCCGGCTTGGACAGAACTCAGAACCACTGCTTCAGAATGTGGCAGGAGAGAGCATTCTGGAAGAGAAAGAAAGTGAAAGAAATTGGTTTGTGTTTGCTCAGAAATCATGTCTGACAGACTAATTTTTCAGTGGCAAATGGAAATGCTAAGCGTTTAGGAGATATAAATAGGGCTGAAATATCTACTCCCAATGCCGCGTGCTTTTCTTGGAGTTTAACTCATGAAAAGCTTGTGGCCTCCTAACTTATAACCTAGGAGGGGAGTCAACATCTTTTAGAACATCAGCTCACCACATCTTCATTATTACAAATTTTCATGTTTTTTTCATGTTTTTGTTTAAACTTATTACACTCATGAAAAGCTTGTGGCCTCCTAACTTATAACCTAGGAGGGGAGTCAACATCTTTTAGAACATCAGCTTACCACATCTTCATTATTACAAATTTTCATGTTTTTTTCATGTTTTTGTTTAAACTTATTAC
>NW_007731460.1:67659-89946 GCF_000696425.1 Galeopterus variegatus | reverse complement strand
ACCACATCTTCATTATTACAAATTTTCATGTTTTTTTCATGTTTTTGTTTAAACTTATTACAAAAATATCTCCACTTTAAGAGAGTGTTTCTGTCTGTGGATAAGCTGAACATTCTACGGCTAGTTAGAAAATAAATGATTTGTGAGATGTTCTGCTGTGGTCTCTGCCTCGTCTCCAGGAAACCCACAGTTAAGGTTTGCCTTTAATTCTAGAACACGTAGTGTTCTGTATTCATAACGTGCGTCTTAAATTCTAGTTAGGTTAATAGCATGCACACATACACACGTTTTACCCAAAGAATACTTTTTAACATAACACATTTGTGCCTGTAACTCATATTCATTCCATACAGAAGCTCCCCCTTCCCTCACCCTCGGGGCTCAGCCCGTCGCTCCTGAGCCATTCCTGCTCAGCAGAGCGAGTGCAGATAGTGCCCACGACTTCATCTGACCCTGCACACCTGCTCTGCCAGGAGCTCTCCAGCTCTGGCCCTTTGCTGACTCTCCAGCCAGTGTTCTTTCTGCTGCAATAGAAAATGACCAAGCCTTTCACTTCCTGCACTTATTCTCTGGAATTATTTGTTTATTCATGTCTTGAAGAATAGGGTACCAAGAACTAAAAACATTATCCTCAGCCACACCATCATTTTCCACATGGCTGCACATAAAAATCACCTGCTGCTGGTAGAGAAGCCCGGAAGAGGTTGCTTCAGTGCGTCCATGGCCAAGTCTCAGAAACCTGTTTTAAGAATCATCGTAATTCATCAAAAGCAGGCACTTCACAGAATGGCTTTTGAGAGCCTGGCCTGGCTCATTCTGGAACTTATAGTTCATGAATAGCAAGACAATATTTAAGGACAGGAGTGTTAGACCCGTGAGCATCAAGCCAGTCTGGGTTTGAATCCTCCTTTCTTCAGCTGTGGGCTTTGGGACCTCGGCTTCTCAACTGGGACTTTCTGAATTTTGATATTCTTTGTTGAAAACTGACATAAAGTCCATGTAAAAGGTTTAACACTCCATAAACTCTAAAGAACCGTTCATGAGATTGTTCAGTAAAATGTTACATCAGCCCTGAGTTCATGAAAATAGCAGTTTGAATCAGAAAACATACCTCATACTGTTTTGTAAAGGCTTGAACCCTCCCTGCTTATGCAGAAAGACAACAATTTCTTCTCGTTTTTAGTTTCTACTGCAGGTTCATTTAAAAGAACTCTAACACTGCATAGTCGTGCAGACTCATGGGCAGCTGTACACCTTTGTGATGTGGATAGTTAGTATAAAACCACAGATTCATTTCCCCTACTCTTTGAATATTGGAATTAGATTTTCTATCAAATCAGAGAAACATTTCCCAAAATACTTTCTAAATAATAATATCTTTTTTGTCTTTTTTTTTTTTTTTTTTCGTGTCCGGCAATGGATTGCAACTCTCAGTGTGGCGCCCGTACCGGACTGGGACCACCAACAGGATCGCAACCCTCAGTGTTGCCCCCGCACCTCGCTCAGCCAGTGAGCGGGAACCGGTCTGTATGTGGGATCCGAACCCTAGGCGGGAGCGCCACCGCGCTCCCAAGCGGCGCACTGTAGCAGTGCGCCACCGAGCCGGCCCTAAATAATAATATCTTTATGGCCATTTTCATCTACTTTTTTGGTCTGTATTTGTTTACTCTCATGTTTTCTTTGTTCTGCATATCCTGAATCTGTCTCACAAAGAATGGCATCTTAAAATGCATTGGCTAAATTCATGGGCTTTGCTCTCTAAATGGCTGAGTTCCAACTTCGTCTCTTACAGCTAGTTGGGCTGCTTTGGAAAAATTATCTAGCCACTCTTTTTGCTTTCTCACCCAAAAAACGGGGATGCTAATAGCATCTACATCATAGAGGTGACATGAAGATTCAATCACCAGACTCGCAACACTTTGAATCCTGCCTGACTCAAAGTGATCATGCAAAATTTTAGCTATAGTGACAAGCAATAAACTAAAACCAAAAATAAGGCGAATATGTAAACAGCAAGTCCTTAGAAGTAGTGGTATCACCACAGTGGACGTAGTACAAGGTACAGAGGAATGATCCACTCACACGGGGTATAAGGATGCAATATATATCTGCTGTTGAGAGTAAATTCAAATAGCATTTGTCCTGAGATTTTCACTACAGAGATAGTGAGTGTTAGCTAATGATGCTTTTGTGTTTTCAATAGTAATAAGTGAAAGTGATGTTTCAGAGAAGAGATAAAATATGAAACTATGATAGCACAGAATTAAATGACAGCAGAGAAAGCTGGCTTTAAAGGGTGATGACGGAATAGCAGAAACAAATGGGAGAAAACCCATGAAAAGCAGAAGAGATACAGCAGAAAATGAAATTAATATTGAAGATGGCAAATGTTACTGAGTTAAAAATAGTCAAAATTGCAATTTTTTTAAAAAAGATGACCGGTAAGGGGATCTCAACCCTTGACTTGGTGTTGTCAGCACCACGCTCAGCCAGTGAGCGAACCGGCCATCCCTATATAGGATCCGAACCTGTGGCCTTGGTGTTATCAGCACCGCACTCTCCCGAGTGAGCCACGGGCTGGCCTAAAATTGCGTTTTTTATTATTATCATTAATAGTAAGGATATAGGATAAAACACGCTCATTTTTTCCTCCTGTACTCCTGCAACACAGAGCAGTTCTGTGACTCTAGATGTGTGCAGGTTTCCCCACCCACATCTAGTCCTGCAAAAGACTGTCCAGCAGACACCAGCTGGGCATCCACTAACTCAGTTCATTCAATTTTAACTCCATCTACCTGTAGATCCCACAGGGNGCGGGAGTGCCACCGCACTCCCAAGCGGCGCACTGTAGCAGTGCGCCACCGGGCCAGCCCTAAATAATAATATCTTTATGGCCATTTTCATCTACTTTTTTGGTCTGTATTTGTTTACTCTCATGTTTTCTTTGTTCTGCATATTCTGAACATGTCTCACAAAGAATGGCATCTTAAAATGCATTGGCTAAATTGATGGGCTTTGCTCTCTAAATGGCTGAGTTCCAACTTCGTCTCTTACAGCTAGTTGGGCTGCTTTGGGAAAATTATCTAGCCACTCTTTTTGCTTTCTCACCCAAAAAACGGGGATGCTAATAGCATCTACATCATAGAGGTGACATGAAGATTCAATCACCAGACTCGCAACACTTTGAATCCTGCCTGACTCAAAGTGATCATGCAAAATTTTAGCTATAGCGACAAGCAATAAACTAAAACCAAAAATAAGGCGAATATGTAAACAGCAAATCCTTAGAAGTAGTGGTATCACCACAGTGGACGTCGTACAAGGTACAGAGGAACGATCCACTCACACGGGGTATAAGGATGCAATATATATCTGCTGTTGAGAGTTAATTCAAATAGCATTTGTCCTGAGATTTTCACTACAGAGATAGTGAGTGTTAGCTAATGATGCTTTTGTGTTTTCAATAGTAATAAGTGAAAGTGATGTTTCAGAGAAGAGATAAAATATGAAACAGTAACACCAAGGCATAGGGTTTGATCCCTGTACTGGCTGGCCCCAAAAAAAAAAAAAAAATACTCCCATCTGCAGGAATTCTTCCCACTTCCCAAATGAGGAAACTGAGACTCAGTCACTGTCCAGTAGCCACAGGACAGAGGTGGTCTTGGATCCATATGTCTGACTGGAGTGCCTCTGTTCCCTTTGTGGCAGTTAGAAAAGGTACCCTTTCCTTAAAATATTGAAATACAGGAAAGGGGATTTGTTTGTTTGTTTGTTTGTTTTAAAAGATGACCGGTAAGGGGATCTCAACCCTTGGCTTGGTGTTGTCAGCACCACGCTCAGCCAGTGAGCTAACCGGCCATCCCTATATAGGATCCGAACCCGTGGCCTTGGTGTTATCAGCACCGCACTCTACCGAGTGAGCCACGGGCCGGCCTAAAATTGCAATTTTTATTATTATCATTAATAGTAAGGATATAGGATAAAACACGCTCATTTTTTCCTCCTGTACTCCTGCAACACAGAGCAGTTCTGTGACTCTAGATGTGTGCAGGTTTCCCCACCCACATCTAGTCCTGCAAAAGACGGTCCAGCAGACACCAGCTGGGCATCCACTAACTCAGTTCATTCAATTTTAACTCCATCTACCTGTAGATCCCACAGGGTCAGGTGAGGGCTCAGTCTCACAAGACTGCTCCCCTCTTTAGACACCAGTCGCAAACCCCAGGTTGCTTTACCTGTGCTTCTGACTGACAGGTTGCACACGGGGTACCCAAGACCCCCAGTTTAGGTTAAGTTGATTTGCTAGAGCAGCTCACAGAACTGAAGGAAACACTTTACTCATATTTACCCATTTATTACAAAGGCTATTACAGAGGATGAAGATGTGCAGCCAGATGGAAGTTATGTGCAGGGCAAGCTTCGTGGGAGGGAGTGTGGGGCTTCCATGCTCTCTACAGGAACCTCCACCAGTTCAGCCATCCAGAAACTCCCAGAACTCAGTCCTTTTGGGTTTTCATGGAAGCATGATTGACTACATCATTGGCCATTGGTTTATCAAGTCAACTTCAGCCAGGAGGTCCTGGGGTGGGACTGAAAGTTCTAGCCCTCTAACCACATGGTCGGCTCCGCTGACAACCACCCCCTATGATGAGGCTATCCAGGGGCCCCCAGCCACTGGCCACCTCAATACCATACAAAAGACACTCATCAGCAAGGATTTTCAGAGCTCTATGTCAAGAAATGAGATGAAGGCCAAATATATACTTCATAATACCACAGTGATTATAACCAAATATCTAAAGAAAAATTTCAAACTAAAATAAAATTTACAACAAATACCACATGAGAAGCTATTCATAATGAACCTAAAAGAATGTAGCAGTTTCACAGAAATTTTTGGAAAATAAAATTAAATTTAAAAACAACAATAATTTATTAAGGCAGAATATATTATATATATATATATAAAGAAAGCAATGAAAATCTTAAGTCACCATTACTCAGAGAAATGCTAAATAAAAGCATGGCTGCTATTTTCCCTATCAAATTCACCATGCTTTTACATGTGTGATAGTTGGTGGTGATCTGTATGCACTGAAATACATAACTTGATGTCCAGCTCTTGAGCCACAGGTAACGGGGATTTTAAAAATTCCACTCAGGGCCGGCCCGTGGCTCACTCGGGAGAGTGTGGTGCTGATAAAAATTCCACTAAGCATGATGTGATTTTTATAAAAGTATATGAAACGCATCTAGATATTACCTACAACCTACCCTCAGAAATGCACACAATCATTTATGGATATTTTGAGCTATTACTAATAACATTAGAACATTTATAGGAAGCTCTGATAGTCAAAAACAGGGGAATGATAAAGCAGATGTCAATGAAACACTCCATAAGGCACTGGGCGCCTGCCGGTCTCCTGTCCTTGTGCGGTCCTTTCTCCTCTGCGTGGGTCCACGAGGCCTCCCTTTGTCTGCCCTGAAGCTCTTGCACCTGCTCTCTCCCCTGGACCTTCCCACACATATGGGTCACCCGTCTGCTTCTTACATTTTAGCACCTGGCTTGCTGCTTCCCCATACCCCTTCTCTTTAAGGCTGCCTCATAAAGGATTCACTGAGATTTCAGCTTCCACAAATAAACCCTTCCAGTTTTCCTGCTCTGGTCTTTTCCTTCTCCCCAAAAAATCCTGTCCTCCACTGAAATCCAACCATTCCCCCCCCCACACACGGAAGACCCTGGACTTCACCTTCTGGCCACAGCTTCCTATAAACCTGCCATAAACTTCCATGGACCTGTGTGCTAAACGGGCATTTCTATCGCTGCTCCGCGACCCCAGCACAGTTTTCTGGTCCATTTATTCTCCCTCTTTGGGTGACTCTTCCACCTGCTCCTTCCTCAAACTTCAAAAGGAACCTCCCCCATCTGACTCCCAACTGAAAACTTTAATACAAAAAGAAAATGGAAGGAATCAAAAAACTTTTCTCTTCCTCACGTCAGATTTCTGCAGTGACAATCAGTCTTGAAAATCAAAGAAAACAACTGCTCTTGCAAACGCCTGTGCCAGAAGTATTTCAGCAGGTGAATGAATCCACAAACTGTGCCACCTCCACACAGCGGACCCCCATCACTCAGCAACAAGAGGCACGGATGGTTGATTCACACAAAAAAAACATGGATGAGTCGAGACGCATTGCGCTAAGTGAAAGAGTTATAGCCCAAAGGCTGCGATGTTATACGGTTCTATTTATATGGCATTCTGCAAAAGATAGAAAAATAGGGACAGAAAAGAAATCAGTGGTTG
Organism: Galeopterus variegatus; assembly: GCF_000696425.1. Lineage (NCBI taxonomy): Eukaryota > Metazoa > Chordata > Mammalia > Dermoptera > Cynocephalidae > Galeopterus > Galeopterus variegatus. Next base: position 83,638 of record NW_007731460.1, on the reverse strand, counting down.
CCAGGGCTGAGGTGGGGAGAATTGGCCACAGGGATTGACATGTGGCAATGTGGAGGGTTGGGGAAGGATTCTGAGTCTTGACTGTGGTCGTGGACAAAACTCTTTCTGTGTTTGTCAAAACCCCTAAAACTGCGCTATCGCTGCTCCGCGACCCCAGCACAGTTTTCTGGTCCATTTATTCTCCCTCTTTGGGTGACTCTTCCACCTGCTCCTTCCTCAAACTTCAAAAGGAACCTCCCCCATCTGACTCCCAACTGAAAACTTTAATACAAAAAGAAAATGGAAGGAATCAAAAAACTTTTCTCTTCCTCACGTCAGATTTCTGCAGTGACAATCAGTCTTGAAAATCAAAGAAAACAACTGCTCTTGCAAACGCCTGTGCCAGAAGTATTTCAGCAGGTGAATGAATCCACAAACTGTGCCACCTCCACACAGCGGACCCCCATCACTCAGCAACAAGAGGCACGGATGGTTGATTCACACAAAAAAAACATGGATGAGTCGAGACGCATTGCGCTAAGTGAAAGAGTTATAGCCCAAAGGCTGCGATGTTATACGGTTCTATTTATATGGCATTCTGCAAAAGATAGAAAAATAGGGACAGAAAAGAAATCAGTGGTTGCCAGGGCTGAGGTGGGGAGAATTGGCCACAGGGATTGACATGCGGCAATGTGGAGGGTTGGGGAAGGATTCTGAGTCTTGACTGTGGTCGTGGACAAAACTCTTTCTGTGTTTGTCAAAACCCCTAAAACTGCACAGCACAAAGAATGAATTTACTGCATGGGTTTTGTACACCTTTCTTCTGGTGTGGAAGGGGTACTTCAGAGACAGATGAAGAGAGAGGGGTTTTCCTTTTCTGGTGCAGGTGTGAGTCTGGCCAGGCTTCTGCAGGTGTGCACACTCCAGCGTGGTGCAGCCAGGCTCCTGCAGGACCCAGCCCCCTCCACTGTCAGGTCCTGCACGTGGGCTCTGTATGGCATCGTGTGGCCAGGCTCCTGCAGGACTTCTTTGGTCATCTAGGTTCAATGATCTCCCTCAAAATATTCACTAATGAAAAAGAGAAAAACAGTAACTCTAGAATGGAGAAACCTGCCCAAGACTCCATTAACCAAATGACTAAGGTTTAGTTAATAGTATTTGTACCAATGTTAATATTGTGGTTTGATAAATGAGCGACATCTGTGTACGAGGTCAAAATTAGAGGAAACTGGATGAAAGATATGATGAGTCTCTCTGTGTTATTTTTGCAACTTTTCTGTGAAGTCTAAATACACTTCACAATAAAAAGTTAAAAACCATAAACACTATTAGGCACTTATAATCTATGTATTGCTGGAAACATTCAGAACCTTAAACACTTAGATCAACAAAAACAAAAGAATGAAAACAAATTATATTTTTAACTCAGAAGGCTAGAAAGCAATCAATAAAGTAGACAAATGTAAACACCAGAGAGAAAAATAAATATATTAACGTTCAGTAGGTAAAGAAACAGCAAACTAGTGAATATAATCAATGAACCTAAATTCTGGTTCTTTGAAAATTTTAACAAAAAATAGACAAAGGAATAGCTAATTTAACCAAATGGAGAAAGGAATATTCCACAGACATGCAAAATAAGATCTCTCATATGTGGAATGTTAAAAAAAAAATGAAGTTAAGTCCATAGAAACCAAAGGCAGGGGTTGGGGGATAGGGTGGTGAAGGTCACGGGCACTGAGCTGCAGCTGTGCAGGACAGGCAAGGCTGGGGCCGAGGGCACAGCACGGGACTGGCCTACAACTCTGTGTGCTGTACTGGAATTTGCTGAAAGAGGGGATTCTAGGTGCTCTTACCAAAAAAAAAAAAAAAAAAAAAAAAAAAAAAAAAAAAAGCGGGGTGGGGGAGAAAAGAGAAAGAAACAACAATGCAGCTGTGTGAGAGGACGGGTGTGTTAACTGGCTTGACCGTGGTGATCGCCCCACTTTGCGAGTGCACGTCAGAACATTGTGCTTTACACCTAAGACACATGACAAAAATTAAGCAGAGGAAGATAACCACGACACAGAATGTTTTTTGAAGTCAAAAGATGCTATCCAAATAAATTTGAAGACCTAGATGGGATGAAGAAAAATATGGATGACAAGCATACGTCAGCTTTAATACGAAGTTTAAACCAATCAATCTTAATAGAAAAAGTGGAGAAAAACTGCTTCCCCAAACGATCACGTCTCAGTAATAATTCACAGAGGAATTTTAACATTCAAACATTGGATATTCTAAATATTATATAAATTGTGTAGACAATGAAACAAAACTTCCAAATTTTTGTTCTGAAACAAGTATATTCCTTGTACTTAAATCTTGCCTAGTATCAAGAAAAAGAAGAAAAAAAACAATATCAGTTATAAATACTGGCACAAAGTTGTAAGTAAACATTAGCAAAGAGTTCAACACCATGTCGGGAAGGTAACAATATGTCCCAGGATCTGTTTCATGAGATCAGCATTGATTCAGTAGAAAGGGGTGCAAACATGTGATGTATTCATAAATCTAAAGAGGAAAAAATAGAATAAAACAGCTCAGGGAGTGTTGTACTTAGAAGCTTTTCTCGAGGAATCTCCTGCCAGAACAAGCATCCTGGAGCAGTTGCAGGAGTCGCTGTCTCTTCCTTCGTTTCACCAGAGACCACAGTCCTCTCCACCACTGGCTTTTCAGTACCTGAAGATGGTTGTTTCGGATTTTTTAGTCACTTACATCAGAACATTAGGTGAGGCCCAGCTACTTTAACGTGGCTGCTAAGAGAAGTCAACCTCTATTACTTTTTTAAATTAGAAAAAATCAAAACAATGCTTTTAGTTCCTTCTTGTAAAATATTTTTTTAGACAAATTTTACTTAATTGAACAACTAAGTAAATGAACAATCAGGCCTTTCTTGTATGAAAATATGTACAATTGGTGTGTTTTAAACTTTCCATGTGTATTTATTTTACTCTAATCACAGACAGACTTGCAGATAAAGTAACATGCCTTTCCAACCTCAACTAGAAAAAATCAAAACAATGCTTTTAGTTCCTTCTTGTAAAATATTTTTTTAGACAAATTTTTCTTAATTGAACAACTAAGTAAATGAACAATCAGGCCTTTCTTGTATGAAAATATGTACAATTGGTGCGTTTTAAACTTTCCATGTGTATTTATTTTACTCTAATCACAGACAGACTTGCAGATAAAGTAACATGCCTTTCCAACCTCAACGTTCCATGGGGTGGAATAGAGCCTGACGTGTTTATAAGGCATCGAGGATGGTAAATTCTCTTTTTTATGTGCTTTATTCAGGCAGAGAGAGAAAAGGAGTGGGGCAGGTGATTTCTCAGCTAAACGTTAAACCTCCCACTTTCCCCCGCCCAAATGTGTATGTGGTTTTAGTGGATTTTCATTTGTTTGTTTGTTTTTTTCTCTGCTATCAAAGTCTATCATTGAGACACACTATTTGGCTTGAGCTTTAAAATTTAGATAATTTTATTACTAGAAATGAACATTCCTCAGATGGCTTGTGACTCGTCACTGGGTACCAGTTCACAGATGTGTAAGTTCCCTGTTGTGATCCTTATCGTGCATGAGCACCTTGTGATGCCCAGCAGGATTGCCGGCATCAGTGGGAAACTTAATTAATACAGTGATAGAATAATAAAGGATGTTAGAGTTTTTCTTCAAAATCTTCAGTGGTATATTTTCACCATCAGATTAAGCATATTATTAAAAGTTAAACAAGAATACCTGACTTCTTATATTCTATCTTGTGCCGTTTCATAAGGATTTCATCTATTAGATCATTTAATATATTTTCATTAAGTATTAATGTGCATATAATATATATTTTAGATTTTAATTGTCTAGGTTACATGTGAATAGAGACCAATGAAGATAAATGCTCTTCTCCTTAGTGAATAACATTTTTATTATTCTCAAAATGTTATGAATTGCTAAAGTATTTTAGCAATTGCTGAATCATTAAAATAATTATTGCAGGATAAATAACAGATCTGTATCTAAACGCGGTTTCATCAGAAAAGCTATATAAAAAAGCTTTAGACCTAATTTCCACTTCAGAATTAAATAAGAAACCTTTATCATAATCACTTCAAAATCTTCACAAGAAGGTTTTGATGACAGCAACTGGCTTTCAGATAAAAGTATTTTGGGACAAATTAACAAAATTTAATCAAAAATTTAATATAAAAACAGTTATGTAATTAAAGTACTTTCAAAAGCACTGCATTTTATCAAAGTATTAAAAGTGTTTTCTTTTAAGTGATCAGAAACTTTTGAGTGATACTGTCTGTGACTAAAATGATTTCCGCTGTTCTTTAATGACGTCCCCACGCTAGATTACCTGCTTCAGGAAACAACTTTGCTTTCCCTTTTCAGTCTCTTATTGAAATCCTTGGGTCACATTACCCCAGATCACTGGTGTAACTGACTCGAGTTTTCTTTCTAATTCTAGTCAATATATAAAACGCTAAGAGTGGTCCCACCTGGTTCCAGCCCGAGTGAGGGGCACGAGGTTATTGGGCTGATGAAGACACTAGTCTGTGCACACAAGAACACACAGTGCACACCAGAACATACAGTGCACACCAGAATGCACAGTACACACCACAATGTACAGTACACACCAGAACAAAAAGTGCACACGAGAATGCACAATGCACACCAGAACACACAGTGCACACCAGAACGTAAGCAGCATCCTAGACCCCGGTGTAGAGCTGATCCTTCTTTCCTGACTTCATGAAAAGCTTAAACCTCCCTCGCATCCTGAATACAACTTCAATTTTCAAATATTTGTCTTTCTGAAAGATGGTGCGTTTTCTTAGAGTAGGAAAAATATTTCTTTTACTCTCTACACACCTAGACCAAGACCTGAGTCTTGCATATAGTGGACACTAAATAAATATTTGCTGTCTGAGTGAATGCCTGTTTATTGGAGGATTATTGAGTCATTTTCCTACTGATTAGCATTTATGTAGATTCTAGTATTTCTCTATTACATATAGTATTACAGTGCGCACCTATAAATGTCTCATGGTGCATAAGCAAACCAGTTTCTCTCTGGGGTTTACCGGTGCAAGTGAAAGTTAGTTCTTAGTGTAGGAGCGTTTGCAAATTTATTCTACTGTCAAATTGATCAAGTCACTTTAACCAACTGATGCAACTTCTTCACTGCACAGTAGTTTCCATTTCTGCATATTCTTACACCTACTAATTTTTGCAAATACTTTGATCATGATATAGCATCACATTTTTCTTTTGATTTGGGTATAACTGAATGCAGGTAATGTCTATTTTTTCAGAAGATTAACTTTTGCTGTGGTTTCAATGTCCCCCCAAGCTAAGTATGGAAATTCATCCCCAATATGGTATTTGAAAGGTGGGGCCTTTAAGAGGTGAGTGGATTGTAAGGACTGTGCCCTTGTGAGTGGATTATTCCATTCATGGAGTAATGGGTTAATGATTTAATGGGCTCTCAGGGGGTGGCTCTAATGGCTTTATAAGGAGAGCAGGTGAGTGTGCTGACTCTAGCTCTTGCATTCTCACCATGTGACACCTGCATCACTGTAGACAGCCCCCACCAAGAGGAAGACCTCACCGGATGTGTTCCCTAGACCTTGGACTTCCCAGCCTCCAAAACTGTAAGAAATAAATTTCATTTTGTTATACATTACTCAGTTTCAGGTGTTCTACAATAAGCAGCAGAAAACAGATTAATATAAGTAGGGCCCAGAGGTGCCCACACTTCCTGCCACACCCGGCTGTTCACTTTGTCCATTAAGGGAGGGCCTCATCCACAGCTGCTGTGTGGGCTCCTCCACATCACAGCATCACCAGGATGACCTGCCACATTCCGACTCAGAGCAGCAGTCCACAGAGTCACTGTACTCAACCTTATGCAAGGCATGACACACTGGGAGTCACCTGAGGGCATGTCCCATACAGGTGATGTCACAGATAGCTGGGATTGCAGCCAGAAGCCCAGTGGGTACATGGGCCAAGCTGCCCTACCTCTACATTGATTTGCAGAGAACCCCACCTGCTCTGCAGAGGGCATGAGTGTTCTCAATCCGTGCTCTCATCAGTGACAAAGAACAGCCACAGTATTTTAAATACACCACCAAGCCAGACTCCCAGAGCAGGACAAACCCTGCATTTAGGTGGCCTGGTACCAGTGGAGGGGGAAGGGCAGAAGTGGTGACAGGCCTCTAAGTTTATGAAAAAGGAAACACAGCAAAGATTTTAATTAAACTGTGTTACTTGAACTGCATCTCCCAATTAATCAATCTTTATTAATGGAGCAGATATTATGTAGTGCTGATTTTGCTGCGTAGTTGGCAGGAGTATGGGAACTTTTATTTTTTAACAGTGGTATAGAAGATAAATTTCTTCAACCATAATCTATTCTAATTAGATTGGAACTGTTTAAAAATACATTGTCCTGTACCTTATTAAAACATGGATTTTATTCTAAATTTAAGATTATCATGAAGTCATATTCATACTTTAGAGACTAAAGCATTTAAAATATAATAAACATACTCCACCACTTTCTTTACAGAGAATTAGGTAAAGTCCAGCAGATCCAAGTCCTTGTTTATTTAACTGAGCTCATATCCAGAGCTTTACCTTGTAATTACAGAACAGCCATTATCAGTGTTCCTAAAGTTAAAGCCAAGTTTAACACTCATCCAGCCCACATTTAATTCCCACTAGGACATTGTGAAAATATGTTTGAGTGAAGAAGAATTAAAGCATCAAAACATGAGTGAAAGCATGGGACGGACAAACATTTCATGCAGGTGTGATGCCTCTACAGGCCTCTTGGTTTCCCCATTTAAAATAATTATTAAAAATACATACAGTGTACATCATTGGAACTAAGTTGTATGAAATGGTGAAATCCTTTTTAAATCATTCACTTTTCACAATATCAAAAAGTAGACTATCTTATAAGACAAAAAATTTTATAAAATTGTATATAAAAATTAAAATTTTATAGCTTTATTCCGATCTCAATCTGTCTACTTCAAATACGTCATTTTTATATGTAGTAATTTGCCCAAATTGAATTTCGTTGAAGTATGACAGTGATCATTTGGTCCTCTTTCTGTTGTCGTTGTATTGTTTTCTTTTGTTTTCGGCCATTAAATTTTTTACTTGTTTATATACTATATTTTTAATCGACAAAGAACAATTGCATGTACTTACGGAGTGCAGTGTGATGCTGTGATCTATGTATATGTTGTAGAAAGACTTAATCAAGCTAATTGACATATCCATTGCCTCATTAGTGTTTCTCTTTTGTGGTGAGAGCCTTAAACATCTACTTTAGCAATTTTGAAATACACAATACATTGTTATTGACTGTGGTCACCATGCAGGGCAATAGATCACCGAAATTTACTCCTCCAGTCTGACAGAGACTTTGTATTCTTTGACCAACATCTTCCCTTTCCCCAACCCCCCCTCTTCCCCCAGCATAGGGTAATACCCTTCTTCTCTCTGTTTTTATGAAACGACTTTTCTAGATTCTACACAGGAGTGAGATCATGTGGAATCTGTCTTCCCATGTCTGGCTTATTTCTGTTAGCATAATGTCCTCTAGTCCCACCCAAGTTGGCACAAATGACAGAATTCCCTTCTTTTTAAATTTTTTTAATTTTTAAGTTTATCTACGCACAATGTGGTTGATTTTTGTGTAAGATCCCCTTCTTTCCAAGGCTCCATGTTACAGCATTGTGCATGTGCACCACATTTACTTTCTCCATTCATGCACTGATGGACACTTGGGTGGCTTCCATGTCTTGGCTCTTGTGAATAATGTTGAAATGAACGTGGGGTGCAGATGCCCCTTCAGCAGACTGACTTCGATTTGGGGGGTATATGCCCAGAAGTGGGATTGTGGGATTGTACGATGTTTGAGGGATCCATACTGGCTGTACCAACTACACCCCACCCACAGTGCACACACGATCTCTTCTCCACGTCCTCGCCAGCACCTGTCATTCATCTTTTTGATGACAGGCGTTTTAACAGGTGTGAGGTGATAGCTTGTTGTGATTTTGATTTGCATTTCTGTGGTGACTAGAAATATTGAGCATGTTTTATATATGTTTGTTGGCCATTCATATCTCTTCTTTGAGAAATGTCTACTCAGAGTCTTTGTCCATTTTTTAATCAGGTTATTTGTTTTCTCTGTATTAAATTGTTTTTATTTCTTATTTATTTTGGATATTAGCCCCTTGTCAGATGTATGGTTTGCATATATTTTCTCCCAATCAGTAGGTTGTGTCTTCACTCTGTTAATTGTTTCCTTTGCTGTGCAAAAGCTTTTCAGTTTGATTTAGTCCCATTTGTTTGTTTTTGTTTTTATTACCGGTGCTTTTGAAGTCCCATCCAAAAACTCATTGCCTGGACCAATGTCATGCAGCTTGTCCCCTGTGTTTTCTTCTAGTAGCTTTACAGTGTCAGGTCTTACATTTTAGTCATTTATCTGTTTTGAGTTGAATTTGGCACATGGTCTGGGATAAGGGTCTAATTTAATTCTCCTGTATGTGGATATCTAGTTGTCCCAACACCATTTCTTGAAGAGGCTGTCCTCTAGCTATTTTGTGTTCTTGGCCTTTTTGTCAAAAATCAATTGACTGTAGATACTTGGGTTTTTGGGGGGATTTCCATCCTGTTCCGTTGGTTGATGTGTCTGTGTTCATTCTGGTGTCATGCTGTTTTAGTTAAAATAGCTTGATAATATATTTTGAAATCAGACAGTGTGATGCCTCCAGCTTTTTCCTTTTTGCTCAAGATCGCTTTGGCTATTTGGGGACTTTTCTGGCTCAATCAGAATTTTAGGATTTTTTTTCTATTTCATCAGACAGTGTGATGCCTCCAGCTTTTTCCTTTTTGCTCAAGATCGCTTTGGCTATTTGGGGTCTTTTCTGGCTCAATCAGAATTTTAGGATTTTTTTTCTATTTTGGTAAAAATGACATTGGAATTTTGATAGAAATTGTATTGAATTTGTAGGTTGATTTGGGTAATGTGGACATTTTAACAATATTAATTCTTCCAGTCCATGAACATGAGCTATCTTTCTACTTATTTGTGTCTTCTTCACCTTCTTTCATCAATATTTTAAAGTTTTCAGTGTACAGGTTTTTCATCTCCTTGATTAAATTTACTCTTAAGTATTTGCCTGATGCTATTGTAAGTAAAATTGTTTTCTTAATTTCTTTTTTCAGATAGTTTGTTGTTAGTGTATACAAATGCTACTGATTTTGTGTGTTGGTTTTGTAACCTGCAACTTTACTGAATTTGTTTATCAATTCTAACATTTTTTTATGAAGTGTTTAGGAGTTTTTATATATAGGATCATAAGTCTTAACAATTTAAGAAGATTAAAATTTGTATCAAGTATCTTTTCTGAACATAGCGGCATGAACCTAGAAATCAATTGCAGGAGGATCTTGGAAAACTCACAAATATGTGGAAATCAAACAACATGCTCCTGAACAGCCAGTGTGTCCTGCTTTAAGGAAATGCTGAAATAAATAGATTAGTCAATTTACCATTCTATTTTAAAGTTCTGAGATTCTGTACAAACTTCATGAATTTGTACAGTAAAGAGAATTTATCAATTTGCAACAGAAAACTGTATATCAAGTGAATAAACAGCCTTGCAAGGCAACAAATTGCCTATAAGGAGCTTAAATTTACAGTAGAGCAAGTTTTTCTTTATTACTTCAAGAGAAAGACTCAAATATATAATATTTACATTAGATTAACTTGAGAGTCTCTTGCAACTCTCAATCCTATGATTTGCTCTCGTTTGTTAAAAGTAAACAGGCAATGATCATTTTCCAGCCACAGCTGTCTAATTAAGATACCTATTTTCTCTTCATTGGGTAAATCTATAGTCCCCCTGCCTCCCCTCCCTCTTTCTTTTAATCTGGGTTGAGCTTTTTGTTTATCAATTCTAACATTTTTTTATGAAGTGTTTAGGAGTTTTTATATATAGGATCATAAGTCTTAACAATTTAAGAAGATTAAAATTTGTATCAAGTATCTTTTCTGAACATAGCGGCATGAACCTAGAAATCAATTGCAGGAGGATCTTGGAAAACTCACAAATATGTGGAAATTAAACAACATGCTCCTGGACAGCCAGGGTGTCCTGCTTTAAGGAAATGCTGAAATAAATAGATTAGTCAATTTACCATTCTATTTTAAAGTTCTGAGATTCTGTACAAACTTCATGAATTTGTACAGTAAAGAGAATTTATCAATTTGCAACAGAAAACTGTATATCAAGTGAATAAACAGCCTTGCAAGGCAACAAATTGCCTATAAGGAGCTTAAATTTACAGTAGAGCAAGTTTTTCTTTATTACTTCAAGAGAAAGACTCAAATATATAATATTTACATTAGATTAACTTGAGAGTCTCTTGCAACTCTCAATCCTATGATTTGCTCTCGTTTGTTAAAAGTAAACAGGCAATGATCATTTTCCAGCCACAGCTGTCTAATTAAGATACCCATTTTCTCTTCATTGGGTAAATCTATAGTCCCCCTGCCTCCCCTCCCTCTTTCTTTTAATCTGGGTTGAGCTTGACTGTATGAAAAGAGGTTTTGAACAAACGAATCCCCAGGAAACAGAGCATCCAATTCTGATTGGCTCATGCCAGAGGCTTGGGCTGCTGAGAATCTTCACCGACCCTCTTGCCTAGGAATCCTTTTCCAAAATCTCTGATGGATCTGTTTTATTTTTTCTCTCTCCATCATTAAGTAAGTTTGCAATAAACTAACCATTTTTATTATTTTACTGCCTTGTCGTAAAATGCAAATAAATTAACACAGAGAACTTCCCGTTCTGGACAAGGGAGGTGTGTTTCCTTATTTCTCCTGCTAAGTACAGCTAAGCCCCTGCGTGTCACATGTAAAACAACGTATGACTGATCTGTGGGAGAAGGCAGCAAACTGGACAGGACCCAGGACGCAAGGGATGGCAGTGGCGGGTCACCTGCTATTTGCTTATTGACCATTTTTGTTTAGTTTTAGTTTTTTTTTTCTTTGCCTCATTGGGAGAAACCTGTATCCTGGAAACACCAGGTGAGTCCCCTCAAAATCCTGATCGCCCCAGACAAAGGGCCAGGAAATGGGCATCTAGCAGGAGAAGAGGAGACAGTGGCCATTTTATGTTTCAAACCCGACCTGCCATCTCTAATTCAATTTAACCAGAGTCCCCACCGTGGGTTATGGGATACATAAGCAGGTATTATTTCCTTTGTGCATAGATCCTTGGGGGTGGTCCAAAGCATGTGCCAGAAGTGAAGGAATAAACTCCTGGAATCCAGCGGTGGCCTCTCTGTGTCCCTGGTGAAGTAGGTTTTAGTATCCATGACTCGGCTGTGTTTTAATAAATGAGTGACACTTGGCAAGTCTCTAATGCTCAATATGGTAGATCTATAAAGTAGGGATAATATCATTATTTATTTCATAAGTTTTCATCAAGAGGAAACACATGTAAAGTGAACATGGTAAGCCTGCAGTTAAAGTCAGCTGCTGCCATTATCATGGTCACCGTCTGCCTCCTCATCCCCGCATCACGTGAGGCACATTCTGAGGATAAGATTAGTGATCGAATCTAACACTTGGATTAAATGTCAGTGCTTGGATTCCACTAGGAACCCTGGAAATGTGAAGTTAAAGAGCTGGATGTTCCTCGTCCTGTACCAGAGGTGACGAAGATTCCCAGCTCACCAAGGCACTCAGGTAGGATGCGCTGTGTGATCATTCAAGGGGAAAATAAAGCTGTTAGAGGCACAGATCTAAACACACATGCATTTGAAACACAATGCATGGATTTCAGTAGTTGAAATACTTTATGTGGAGTTATTCATAGTCACATAGTTGTGAGAGTGAATAATTGTCTGTTCACCAAATCATTTTCCTTCCTCTCCTGGGCACACAGAGAAACTACATCTAACCTCCCCTAATCTTTGAAGTTAGGTGTGGCCATCAGTTGAGTTTCAACCAGTGCAATCTTAGTGGAAATGATCTGTGCTCCTCCAGATCTGGCTCTTGAAGACACCCAGCTCAGCACTGAGTCTGCAGACAGGTGCCAGCACCACGGTAACCCAAGAGCCTCCTCCCAGCATCACTGATAGCCAAGAAGGGATTCAGGGTGCCATTGAACAGGGCCATAAGTGTTTTCTGTGTGTTAAATCACTGAAATTTGGGGTTGCTTTCTAAAGCATCTACTTTCATCTTAAATAGTACAGACTAGCATATTGAAGTTGAATGCTGGCATGATAATAATCTAAAATACAAGTTACTCACTTGGCACTTACATGGAAAATTATATTAGAGGCACAGAAAGATGAAGACCCAAGATATGCAGCTGTGGAACACTTGGTTAAACTGTCATCTGCAGTGTGCCGCTCTCAGTAAATTGTTGGAAGGGATCAGAGTAAATGAGTGTTTTGTTCTTTTCTTACTGTGTCAAACAAGTTCAAACCAATGGAGAATTATTGTTAAAAAGATTAGACATTTTGTTAGCAGGAGTAATGAAATGTTTGGGTCCTCAAAGTTTTAGAAAAACTGTCTTATTCTAGAACTCAAATAATATGAAATAAAACTAGAAATAAGAAAGGAATACTTTAACAGAAAAAAAAAACCCACAAAAGTTTCTAGTCGAAGAAAACAACTCATACTTGTGGCAAAACTAAATTTAAAGATATCCCCTTTCAATTTAAATAATGTTTACAAATATCTTCAAAAGAGTTGCTATTGAACTGAAAAAGCAGGACATGGGAGCAGTTTCTTCTTAAGTTAGATAAACAAATCCACTGTGGTTATATAGCCCGGCACAGAACACAGGATCTAGAAACAAGAAGGAGAAGATGACCTGTCACGGCTCTGCCCTCAGAACTCACCTTACTCAGGAAGGAACAGTCTTGTAAACAAAGAAATAAAATACGAACCAGCACGTGAAATGTCAGCAGAGGAGGTGGTGGAGTTCTGCAGAAGGGAGAGTAACATAGACAGAACAGGGAAGACAGGGAAACTTCAACACTGGACCAGTGTCTGGAAGAACGAGTCCGAGTTAACTGGGCAAAACATCAACCCAGAACCCCGGGCCATGCAGAGACAAGTGTGAGCCCTGGCAGAGTGTGTCTGAGAGGACTCAGGGGCTGGGGAAGCAGGAGCCACTGTCACGGAGGGGCCAGTCGCGAGCAACGCAGGTGCATGCCATCCAGATTGCCCAGGCTGAGGTTCTTATCACAAGAACTTTGGGATGTACCCGACATGCGACAGGAAAACTGGCAGAGAAACAGGTGGGCCGTGCTCCAGAATTGTAACACTGGTGGTGTCCAGGGAACTGGAACGAGCAGGAGACGAACTGGTGTGGAGGTTTGTGACTACCACACGAACGTGATTACAGGAAACAGGACGCCACAGGCACTTTAGAATCTGTAGGGAGAGGAGATTTCACTGTGGAAAAAATTCCAAGGAAACTCTGCCGTCTTACATCTGGTTCAGTATCTGATGCACAGCTCTTTCCTGTGTATTTCAGATGGAAACGATAGAGGAATTTTGAGTCTGTTCGCAAGACTGAGTTTTGCATGTGCCCTGCATCCAGCCCTTCTCTGTGCGATGCTCCTTCCTTCAGGAAGACAGGTATGGCTGATGATCATGTGCTGACACTTGCGAAAGAACAGCCCTGAGGATTCCACCCTCACTGATGACGTTGTCCTGGGATCAGTGGACTGAGAGGAATGAGGCATGAAGTAAAACAGGAACACAGTATGAGTGGGCAAATACCTGTCCCAAAAGTGTCATGCTCGCTGGACAAAAATAAACCAGATTTTGCTGTCAAATGTTTAGTGCAAACCTGAACCCATCTAGGTCCTACTTTGCCAGTTTTAGAAGAGAGGTAAAAGACCTTCCTGAGGTTGCATTTATTTGATTTGTACTATAATTTGCAGGCGTTTTTCTTCCTCCATGACCAATGCCTGTGCACGCTAAGCTGCCACCGGGGAGTAATCATGCCTGAGCTGTGCCCTTCGTGTGCTCTGACACTGTGCTTTAATAATCTACCTTCTCCCAAGTTGGATTGTCCAATAAATTCAACTCTGCTCACTTCCACAAACGTTACCAAGTACCTGCAGTACGAACTAGGGACTAAGTTCAGCACTAGGAAGGTGAAGATGACCTGTCACGGCTCTGCCCTCAGAACTCACCTTACTCAGGAAGGAACAGCCTTGTAAACAAAGAAATAAAATACGAACCAGCACGTGAAATGTCAGCAGAGGAGGTGGTGGAGTTCTGCAGAAGGGAGAGTAACATAGACAGAACAGGGAAGACAGGGAAACTTCAACACTGGACCAGTGTCTCGAAGAACGAGTCCGAGTTAACTGGGCAAAACATCAACCCAGAACCCCGGGCTGTGCAGAGACAAGTGTGAGCCCTGGCAGAGTGTGTCTGAGAGGACTCAGGGGCTGGGGAAGCAGGAGCCACTGTCACGGAGGGGCCAGTCGCGAGCAACGCAGGTGCATGCCATCCAGATTGCCCAGGCTGAGGTTCTTATCACAAGAACTTTGGGATGTACCCGACATGCGACAGGAAAACTGGCAGAGAAACAGGTGGGCCGTGCTCCAGAATTGTAACACTGGTGGTGTCCAGGGAACTGGAACGAGCAGGAGACGAACAGCCTAAGACTAGTCAAGAGGTATTCAAGATAAGATATAGCAAGGGAGCTTTGTTTTAAGGTGACAGCAGTGGAAGTGGAAAAGAAGAAAAGGGGCCGAATTAGAGAGATTTCCCAGAGGAAAGACCAACTGTATGAAAAGAGGTTTTGAACAAACGAATCCCCAGGAAACAGAGCATCCAATTCTGATTGGCTCATGCCAGAGGCTTGGGCTGCTGAGAATCTTCACCGACCCTCTTGCCTAGGAATCCTTTTCCAAAATCTCTGATGGATCTGTTTTATTTTTTCTCTCTCCATCATTAAGTAAGTTTGCAATAAACTAACCATTTTTATTATTTTACTGCCTTGTCGTAAAATGCAAATAAATTAACACAGAGAACTTCCCGTTCTGGACAAGGGAGGTGTGTTTCCTTATTTCTCCTGCTAAGTACAGCTAAGCCCCTGCGTGTCACATGTAAAACAACGTATGACTGATCTGTGGGAGAAGGCAGCAAACTGGACAGGACCCAGGACGCAAGGGATGGCAGTGGCGGGTCACCTGCTATTTGCTTATTGACCATTTTTGTTTAGTTTTAGTTTTTTTTTTCTTTGCCTCATTGGGAGAAACCTGTATCCTGGAAACACCAGGTGAGTCCCCTCAAAATCCTGATCGCCCCAGACAAAGGGCCAGGAAATGGGCATCTAGCAGGAGAAGAGGAGACAGTGGCCATTTTATGTTTCAAACCCGACCTGCCATCTCTAATTCAATTTTACCAGAGTCCCCACCGTGGGTTATGGGATACATAAGCAGGTATTATTTCCTTTGTGCATAGATCCTTGGGGGTGGTCCAAAGCATGTGCCAGAAGTGAAGGAATAAACTCCTGGAATCCAGCGGTGGCCTCTCTGTGTCCCTGGTGCACACAGCTGAACTAGGTTTTAGTATCCATGACTCGGCTGTGTTTTAATAAATGAGTGACACTTGGCAAGTCGCTTGGCCTCTCTAATGCTCAATATGCTAGATCTATAAAGTAGGGATAATATCATTATTTATTTCATAAGTTTTCATCAAGAGGAAACACATGTAAAGTGAACATGGTAAGCATGCAGTTAAAGTCAGCTGCGCCATTATCATGGTCACCGTCTGCCTCCTCATCCCCGCATCACGTGAGGCACATTCTGAGGATAAGATTAGTGATCGAATCTAACACTTGGATTAAATGTCAGTGCTTGGATTCCACTAGGAACCCTGGAAATGTGA
>NW_007731460.1:62996-66260 GCF_000696425.1 Galeopterus variegatus | reverse complement strand
TAGCAGGAGTAATGAAATGTTTGGGTCCTCAAAGTTTTAGAAAAACTGTCTTATTCTAGAACTCAAATAATATGAAATAAAACTAGAAATAAGAAAGGAATACTTTAACAGAAAAAAAAAACCCACAAAAGTTTCTAGTCGAAGAAAACAACTCATACTTGTGGCAAAACTAAATTTAAAGATATCCCCTTTCAATTTAAATAATGTTTACAAATATCTTCAAAAGAGTTGCTATTGAACTGAAAAAGCAGGACATGGGAGCAGTTTCTTCTTAAGTTAGATAAACAAATCCACTGTGGTTATATAGCCCGGCACAGAACACAGGATCTAGAAACAAGAAGGACACGCAGAAACTGCCCAGTGAAGGACCGAGCAGCACCACACACGTCCACCAGTGGGGTGTCTGTGGGGACAACACGTGAGGGAAACGAGGACCATGCGTACCGAGGGCAAGCGAGGGTTTGGAGCAATCAAAACTCTCATGCACCACTGCTAGAGGGTAAATTAGCAAAACCACCTGGGGGAAGATGAGCGGCAATATCCACCAAAGCTGAACACACGCCTCCTACAAATTAAGAAGTGCCTGTATAAGTTCACCAAAAACATTCTTACGAAAGCTATATACAGACTAGCAAAAACAAAAACAAAAATGAAACAACACCACCAAAAAAAACAACTGGAAACTAAATATCCCTCAGCAGCAGAATGGATAATTAATGAGACTGTGGTGTTTAGCGCCATGGAATACTACACAGTCATGAACACGAACCACCCACAACTACATACAACAATGTGGATGCAACCTCACAGACAAACTGTTGAGCAGAAGAAAACAGACACAAAGAAAATATGCTGTATGATTCCATTTATATTAACAAAAAACAGGTACCACCATTCAAGTTCTGAGAAATTAGGAGATCAGTGACCTTTGGGGGCAGTGGCTGGAGGTGGGGGTCAGGGGTTTTGTGAGTTGCCAAGAAGGTCTGTCTTGAGCTTGGTGCTGGTTGCACGGCTGTGTTGAGGTGGTCATAATTCACTGATTATGCACTTGTGCTTATGTCCAAGCTCTGCCACCGCCAATGACACACGGTAATCCACAATGACTGATGGTGGAGAGGAGGAATCTCACAGGAGGCAGAGTCTCATCAAGGAGGCTCCAATTCCATGGCCTAGAGCCCTCCACTGCCCATGCACTGGGGTTTTCATTACTGTGGGTGGGTGTCCAGAATGCTGCTCTTTGTCGTAATCCACAATGACTGATGGTGGAGAGGAGGAATCTCACAGGAGGCAGAGTCTCATCAAGGAAGCTCCAATTCCATGGCCTAGAGCCCTCCACTGCCCATGCACTGGGGTTTTCATTACTGTGGGTGGGTGTCCAGAATGCTGCTCTTTGTCATTAATGGGACTCTTCTGGCTGTCTTCTGCCTCTTGAGAGACAGCAGATTTGCCCTTTGAACTGACAGGTTGGTGAAGAAGTCTCACCTGCTGAGGGAGAGGAAACACTTTTCCTGGAGACTCTGGATGCTGAGTGGGACGCAGCCATTGGGTGGGGTTTGGGGTTGTCTCCCCAGGAGAAGAGGGACGAGTCTGTGGCCAGACCTGTGAATCACCAAACCCATTTCTTCCTCACTGAGCACACGGTTACACGGTCCCCAGCCTCCCTTCCCTGAAAGACCCCAGGCAGCAGAGACCCCTGCACCTTGTCAAACAGACACAGCCTGGCGGAATAGCCACTCAGGTGAGAAATAAGGTTCTCTGATATTAACCCACCCAAGGGTGTGGATTTGTCCCCTCCAGCAGCTAGCATGACCTAAGCAATCATTTCTTCACACTGGCTACACAGTTGACTTGAAGTCTTTCAGCCATTCATCCCCGTTTCCTCCACCTCTGCAGCATGTGCATATTAACGATCGCTTGCAGGACTGCTAGTAAGGTCATGTAGAGAAGGATTTATGAAAACATCTAGCACAGAGCAAAGAGTCACACATTAAAAGGACCGTGATTATTTTCATCATGGACGTCTAAACTGTTGAGACTCCTTTCCCATTCACTTCCCTGGTGCTTTACAAATGACGCATTGCGTGTCTGTGGGAATTCCTGCTGAATGCTATGCTCTTCTGCGTTCCCTATATACAGAGTTGCAAGCACTTCCAAAGTGTTATATGAAAGAGGGGGGTAACATTGCCCCTCCCCCCAAAAAAACCCACTAAATATTCTGTCACCTTAAAATACGACAGGGTTCTACAGCATCTTTACTCAGGAAAAACGTGCAAGAGATAAACGATGACTGAGTGGACCTGGCTAAGTGGTTTTCTTCCTTAATCCAATTTGTTATGAGTGTATTTAATCTTGGAAGAAATACAGTGACTTGGTAAGAATATGTCTTCTATTACTTGATAATGAAAGTGCATGTGAGCGTTTTTAACCGCTCTTCTGTTAACACTTTCACAAGAGATTAGAATTCCTCCGGGGACAGGGTGTGTCGTGTGATTATGAAGTGTAAGCAGCATTTCAGAAGCTTAGGGATTAAATTCCTGGAACTTCTGGTGTTCTAGCTTAGAGTTAGATTTAAGTTATTCTAAAGAATACCCACACAATGCCAAAGTGTATAGATTCTGACAATCGTGGAATTAATTTTCTCTGAAACCACCCAGAAGATTACTTCATTCTATCAATTATTCATAAAAAATCAGTATGACTAACCTTTCAATTTATTTCTAACTGTGGAGGATGCATATTTCAAGACAGACTCTGGAGCTTCTTTTGCTCTGTGAAACCGTCAGTATTTCATGGAGAATACGCAATGCAATCCGTGAATGCCTATTTCTGGCCATGATTCCTACCCACAGAAAAATGTAGTGAACTCAGTAT
Organism: Galeopterus variegatus; assembly: GCF_000696425.1. Lineage (NCBI taxonomy): Eukaryota > Metazoa > Chordata > Mammalia > Dermoptera > Cynocephalidae > Galeopterus > Galeopterus variegatus. The sequence goes on along the minus strand of NW_007731460.1, from coordinate 63,389 downwards.
GGCTCTTGAAAGCCTTTAAAAAAGTTCTTTCTCTCTAGAAATTATCTCATAAATATGAATAATTTCTTTTTCCATTAGTGTGGCATGACATTTATCTTCATAGATTTTAAAAAAAATGAATCATCAGGCAACAAATTCCTCACACAAGATTGTAGCCATTCGATTAGAGAGTGGCCTTAGTTGGAATTTTAAGGCTAGTAATTGAGTCATCACAGCCAATGAAAAGGGACTTGGCAGGGCACAGAGGAACCACTGTAAAGTAGATAAACTTACCTGATCTACTTCTATAGAACAACAGCTCGCAAGTGTCCTTTGTGGCATTGGGGTGAAACTTTCTAGGATACTCATGCAAAAATGAACACAGCATGGTGATGCTTTCTCTTTTAAATGACT
>NW_007731460.1:60984-62013 GCF_000696425.1 Galeopterus variegatus | reverse complement strand
ATATGTTGCCGCCCTGTGGAAATGAGTCTGAGGCTGACACAGCTCTGTCTTCCATGCCCACACTACTGCTCCACATTTTAACTGGGACTCAAGCCCAGGTTTTGTAACTTTGAATTCCATTCCCTGTTTTAAAACTGCCGCCCGGAGTTCTGCAGCTGGGGTGGACAGGGGCGTCTTCCCGTCCTCCAGCTCTCCCTCTCCCGTCCACCTTCTCTCCTCCACCCCCTGCTTTCTCACTCCCTGTCACTCGTAACTCCCCTGAGATCCCATTTTCTTCCCTCCCAACTTTCTCCTTCCTCCTCTCCTCTCTCCCTCTCCACCCCTTGTCCAATATCTCCTCTTTTCCCCATTTTTCCCTAACTCCTACCCCTCTCTCTCTCTCCTACCTTCCCTTCTTGCAACTCTATTTTTTTAAGTCATATGACTTCACCCAATCAATATGTCTCCACTCTTTTCAGTGCAAGCAAGGAAGCCTNTTTCTAGGATACTCATGCAAAAATGAACACAGCATGGTGATGCTTTCTCTTTTAAATGACTCTTTACCCCCAAAATATTACTGGCATACAGTGTGCCTGTCAGAGGCATAAGACTAAAGCCTGATTCTTGACCAGAAAGGTTCACAACCCTTATGGGGAAACCAAATGTTAGTTATTATAGGACAAGATGTAACAAATAAAGATATTTCTGCTCACCCCTACAATTTGGAATCACCCATATTTTACACTGAAAGTTTCACTGGCCATGAAAACTTTCTGGAACCTTATAGAAGCAATCCAAAGCATCTGAATCAAATTGACCATAAAGCCAAACATGAAATGTTTTCCACTTAGCTGTCAGATCCCTGAAAAACCATCTGTGCTGAAAACATGTAGATCACTTTGCTGATTGCAAAGCACTTTCAGATAGACAGACAGACAGACAGATGATAGATATGGATGGATAGATGATAGAAACATAAATACATAGATAATCGATATGGATGGATGGATAGATGGATGGTAGATACATGCACACATACAAACATACATA
>NW_007731460.1:58775-59208 GCF_000696425.1 Galeopterus variegatus | reverse complement strand
GAGGTGGCCACGTCATCGTGCGTCCTGTGAAACCGCTGCACGATTCTTCTTCTCTGCAGATTTTACTCCTGCTGCCATGGACACCGAGACCCCTTCCAGCTGGGCCACATGCCCATGTGTGTGATATTAGGGGACAGTGAATGACAGAGAGGCATAGCGATTTGTTTGCTTTGAAGCAAAATTTTAATCTTCCTACTGTTTTATCTCCAGCAGCCCCCGATTTTCTAAAAACCTAGGCTCACAGCCATAGCTTTATTTTTACACTCAACTCACAGACTACTTTACAGTTTTTTGGACCAGAAGTCAGTGTTGGATCAGTTCATCCTTCTCTGTGCCGACTGCAATTAAGATGTTCCCTTTAGGAGTTCCCTTGAGGAAGAAAACCCCATATTTATTTAAAAAATAACATGCTCACCTAACATAAAACCAAGCC
>NW_007731460.1:57368-58610 GCF_000696425.1 Galeopterus variegatus | reverse complement strand
TGATAGCAACCACATCCAGGTAGGTCTTACACTGACACCGAGCACATCCAGGTAGGTCTTCTGATACCAACCTCATCCAGGTAGGTCTTCCTCTGATAGCAACCACATCCAGATCCGCCTTCCGCTATTTTTCCAACAGGAGATTCATGTCGACTTTGTCTCATCCCATCAGACTAAATGTCTGCAGGAGGCACGATACTAGGTACCAAAGGGAATTTTTCAGCTAATTATCAGATGCTTTCCCCATGCCGGGCTTTAGCCTAGAAACAATATGACTGATGTTAGCGGGATTTGTTTGAGGTTTAATCAGCTCCCAACTCTCACTGGATCCACTCAGAAGAGAAGTTGTCAAACTACTTGGTCATTTATTCTCTCTCTCTATTCTTTTTTTTTTATTGAAACATAATTGATCATACATATCTGTGGGGTACAGTGTTGAATATCAATACCTTTGTGTAATGTGTGATGCTCAAATCAGGATTATTAGTATATTCAGCATAACACATTGTAATCATTTTTTGTGGCCCCTTACCAATTTCTCACTAATCCCCTCCCCCTCCCCCTTTCTGACCTCTGGTGGTCTCAGTTCTTTTCTCTCCTTCTGAAAATTCAACCAATTATTGTGGTTGTTGCATCTTTCTTNCCAACCTCATCCAGGTAGGTCTTACACTGACACCGAGCACATCCAGGTAGGTCTTCCTCTGATACCAACCTCATCCAGGTAGGTCTTACACTGACACGGAGCACATCCAGGTAGGTCTTCCTCTGATACCAACCTCATCCAGTTAGGTCTTACACTGACACCGAGCACATCCAAGTAGGTCTTCTGATACCATCCTCATCCAGGTAGGTCTTCCTCTGATAGCAACCACATCCAGGTAGGTCTTACACTGACACCGAGCACATCCAGGTAGGTCTTCCTCTGATAGCAACCACATCCAGGTAGGTCTTACACTGACACCGAGCACATCCAGGTAGGTCTTCTGATACCAACCTCATCCAGGTAGGTCTTCCTCTGATAGCAACCACATCCAGATCCGCCTTCCGCTATTTTTCCAACAGGAGATTCATGTCGACTTTGTCTCATCCCATCAGACTAAATGTCTGCAGGAGGCACGATACTAGGTACCAAAGGGAATTTTTCAGCTAATTATCAGATGCTTTCCCCATGCCGGGCTTTAGCCTAGAAACAATATGACTGATGTTAGCGGGATTTGTTTGAGGTTTAATCAGCTCCCAACT
>NW_007731460.1:55427-57358 GCF_000696425.1 Galeopterus variegatus | reverse complement strand
CTCAGTTCTTTTCTCTCCTTCTGAAAATTCAACCAATTATTGTGGTTGTTGCATCTTTCTTTCTTTTTTTATATACTTACTATAATAATAATAATAATAATAATAATAATTATTATTATTATTATTATTATTATTGTTATTATTATTATTATTTCAGCTCCCACTTATGAGTGAGGATATGTGCTATTTCTCTTTCTGTACCTGGCTTATTTCACTTAACATGATTTTCTCTAAGTTCATCCATGTTGCTGCAAATGGAAGAATTTCATTCTTTTTTATTGCTGAGTAGTACTCCACTGAGTGTAAATACCACATTTTCCTTATCCAGTCATCTGTCAATGGACATTTAGGTTAGCTTCTTATCTTGGCTATTGTAAGTAGAGTTGTGATAAGCATGGGAATGCAGGTGTCCCTCTGATCTGATGTTTTCCATTCCTTTGTGTATGTCCCCAGTAGTAGGATTTCTGGATCATCTGGCAGTTCTATCTATAGTTGTTTGAGGAGCCTCCATACTGTTTTCCATAATGTCTGCACTAATTTACAGTCCCACCAACAGTGTAGGAGTGCTCCCCTTTCTCTGCATCCTCACCAGCATTTGTTACTCTCTGCCTTTTTGATAATAGCCAGTCTAACTGGGTGAGATGATATCTCAATGTGGTTTTGATTTACATTTCCCTGATTATTAGTGATGTTGGGAACTTTTTCTTTGGTCTGTGAGCCATTTGTATGTGTTCCTTTGAGAAATACCTATTCAGCTCCTTTTCCTATTTTTTCAATCCATTACTTATTACTTTTACTGTTAAGTTGTTTGAGTTCCTTTTACATTTTAGATATTAATCTCTTGACTGATGAATAGTTGATATATATTATTTTCCATTCTGTAAGTTGTCTTTTCACTCTGTTAATTGTTTCTTTTACTGTTCAGAAGCTGTTTAGTTTGATATAATCCCATCTGTTTATTTTTCCTTTTGTTGCCTGTGCTTTTGGGATTTTATTCATAAAGTCTTTGTCTAGACCTACTTCTCAAAGTATTCCTCCTACATTTTATTTTAGGAGTTTTATAGTTTCAGATCTTATATTTAAGTATTTAATCCATTTTGAGTTGATTTTAGTATATGGCAGGAGGTAAAGGTCTACTTTCATTTTTCTCCATAAGGATGTACAATTTTCCCAGCACCATTTATTAAGGAGGCAGTCTTTTCCCCAATGTATGTTCTTGTTGCCTTTGACAAAGGTCAGTTGGATGTAAGTATGTAGATTGATTCCCAAGTTTTCTATTCTTTTCCATTGATCTGAGTGTCTCATTTTATGCCAGTACCATGCTGTTTTGAATACTATAGCTTTGTAGTATAATTTGAGTTCAAATAGTGTTATGACACCAGCTTTATTTTTTTGCTCAAAATTGCTTTGATGATTTGGGGCTTTTATTGTTCCATACAAATATTAGGATTTTTTTCCTTTTTCTGCAGAGAATGTCAGTGGCAATTTGATGGGGATCACACTGAATTTGTAAATCACTTTGGGTAATATGGACATTTACACAATGTTAATTCTTCCATTACAAGAGCTTGGAATGTCTTTCCATCTTTTTATCTCCCTTCTACTTTCTTTCAGCAGTGATTTGCAGTTCTTGTTATAGTGATCTTTCACTTCTTTGGTTATGTTGATTCCTAGGTATTTTATTTTATTTTATTTTATGGTGACTGTGGTAAATGGGCATGCTTTCTTGAGTTCCTTTTCTGGCAGTTCATTATTGGAGCATAAAAATGCTACTGATTTTTGCTTGTTGATTTTGTATCCTGCAACTTTACCAAAATCATTTATCAGCTCTATGAGTTTTTTTGTATAGATTTTTCTATACAGAGGATCATGTCATCTGCAAACAGGGTCAGTTGGATTTCTTCTTTTTACAATCTGGATGTCTTCTATTT
>NW_007731460.1:52552-54437 GCF_000696425.1 Galeopterus variegatus | reverse complement strand
GTCTGGTTTGGGTATGAAGGTTATGCTGGCCTCATAAAAATAATTTAGGAGAGCTGCCACTATTTCAGGTTTTTGGAATAGCTTGAAGAGAATTGGCATTAATTTCTCCTTAAAGTTTTAGTAGATTTCAGCAGTAAAGCCATCTAGACCTAGACTTCTCATTGATAAGAGACTAATAATTACCTCTTCAATCTCATCACTTATTATTGGTCTGTTCAGGTTTTCTATTTCTTCTTGGCTTAGTCTTGGTAGTTTGTATGTGTCCGAAAATTTATCCATTTTCTCCAGGTATTCAAATTTGTTAGCATATATTTATTTATAATAGTCTGTAATGATTCTTTGTATTTCTGCAGTAACAGTAATGTCTCTTTTTCATTCCTGATTTTTGTTATTTGGGTCTTCTCTCTTCTTTTTATAGTTAGCCTTGATAATGGTTTGTCTACTTTTTATTGTCTTGAAAAGACAGCTTTTTGTTTCATTGATCTTTTGGATCATTTTTTGGTTTTCCATTTCATTTGGCTCTGATCTGAACTTAATTATTTCTTTGCATCTCCTACATTTGTGATAGGATTGTTCTTGTTTTTATAAATCTTTGAGGTGTGGCATGAAGCTGTTTACTTGAAATCTTTCTATTCTTTTGATGTAAGCAATTATTACAATAAATGTTCCTCTTAATACTGCTTTCGTAGTATCCCACAGGTTTTGGTATGATGTGTCTTTATTTCTGTTAGTTTTAATAAATTTTTTGATTTCCTGTTTAATTTCTTCTTAGATTCATAGGTCATTGAGGAGCACTTTGTTTAATTTCCATGTATTTGTAGAGTTTTAAGAGTTTCACTTATTATTGATTTCTAGTTTTATTCTGTTGTGGTTTGAAAAGATACTTGAAATGATTACAATTTTTAATAAATTTGTAGAGACTTGGCTTGTAACCTAACATGTGGCCTATCCTGGAGAATGTTCATTGTGCTGATGAGAAGAATGTATATTGTGTATTTGTTGGATGAAATATCCTGTAGATGTCTGCCAGGGCCACTTGATCTTAATGTAGTTTAAGTTGTCTGTTTCTCTGTTGATTTGATGCCTAGATGATCTGTTTGATGCTGAGAGTGGGGTGTTCAGTTCCCTAACTATTATTGTATTGGAGTCCATCTCTTTCTTCTTTTGGTCTAATAGTGTTTGCTTTATATATCGGGTTGCTTATGTGTTGGGTACATATATGTTTATGATTGTTATGTCTTATCACTGGATGGATCACTCTATCATTATATAATGTCCTTCTTTGTCTCTTTTATGGTTATTGGTTTAAAGTTTATTTTATCTGATATAAGAATAGCTGTTCTTGCTTATTTTGGTTTTCACTTGCATGGTGTATATTTTTCCATTCCTTCACTGTTAGTCAATGTATGTCTTTACAGGTGAGGTGAGTCTCTTGAAGACATTATATAGTTGGATATAGTTTTTTAATCCAATCCATCAGTCTGTGTCTTTTGAGTAGCAAATTTAATCCATTTACATTTAAGGTTATTGAAAGGTAACAGGTCTTATTCCTGGCATTTTATTGATTTTTGTGTGTATATTTAAAAAATATTTTGTTTCATTCTTCCCCTTTTATTATTTGTCCTGGATGTTTGTTGGTTTGTGGCAAGATATAGTTTATTTCTCTTTCTGGTTGGCATCTTTAATCTACCACTGGGTCTTGTCCTTTTGTGTGTAGTCATTGCAGTGATTATTGTTTTTCAGATTCTAGATGCAAGACTTCCTTGGGGATTTCTTGCAGGGCTGGTTGTGCAGCAATGAATTCCCACAGTTTTTGTTTGTCTAGGAAATACGCTATTTCTGCCTCATTTCTGAAAGATATCATTGCTGGGCATACCATTCTTGT
>NW_007731460.1:49485-51447 GCF_000696425.1 Galeopterus variegatus | reverse complement strand
TTCTTCATTTTGTTGATTCTTTTTTCTATTATTTTCTGTCTTTAAGATCAAAAATTCTTTCTTCTTGCTCTAGCCTGCTGCTTAAGCTTTCAGTTGTAATTTTTTAATTTGTTGAGTGAATCATTCAGTTCTAGGAGTTCTGCTACATCCTTTTTAAAGTAATACTCTTTTGTAAATTTCTTCTTTCATATCCTGGATACTTTTTCTTATTTCATTGTGTTTTCTAACTGAGTCTTCTCATATGTCATTGATTTTCCTTATGATTGTTGCTAGGAATTCCTTTTCAGTCATTTCAAGGGTTTATTTCTATGGGTTCTGGTACTTGAGAACTACTGTGTTTCTTTAGTGGTGTCATTTTTTGGGTTTTTTTTTTTTGGTATTCATAATATCTTTACATTGATGTTTCGTCATTTGGTAGATCAGTTGCTCAGAGTAATTAATTACTTTGGAGTGGGCTTTGAGGAGAGAGACTTCCTCCTGTAGATGTGTTTTATATTGACTGGTGAGTAGAGTGTTTTAGTATTGGTTCTCAGTAGATGCAGTAGTGTAGTCTCTATGTGCACACTTCACCATATTCAGTGTATGAGTTGCATGTGTGTGCCTCCATGGCCTAGGCGCTGGGACACTTAGTGTTTCCTTGCTGAGTTTAGTGACATTGTGTTAGATTTTCATGGGTGAGCTCTCTAGTTCTTGGAAGAAGTGGCTGAGTGCACTGTCACTCTTTGGGATGGGTATCCCTGGGCAGGCTCATTGGCACCCTGGCTGGTGTCCCATGACCCTGATGGTACACATGGTTACAGTAGAGCTCCTCAGTTTGAATGGGTGACTCTGGATAGGATTTATTTTTTCTCCTTTCTACAGGCAGATGCTTCTCCTGGGTCCTGGCTTCCCCCATTTGGAGGATGGATTGGTGGTGGTTGGGAATTTTCTTTCTTACTATCTTAGTTTTCCACACTCTTGGGGAGGGCAGCAGTTCTTCATGTGTCTCTTCTTGGATCAAGGCTTTTACATGGGCCTCCTACCCCTAAGTGCACTACTGCATGTGGCAGTATAATTGCCCCAGTGGGCTGGGCCACTGGGTTGCAGGTCTGCACTCTCTCAGGTCTTGCCCTGACCTCCACTGCTGACTTTCCTAGGTCAATAGAGTGGTTGGTAGGCCACCTACATAGTGGCTGTGGCTGCTGCTGTGGTGGTGAACTGACTTTGTGGTGGTGGTGGTGTGGAGGACCAATCAGCACAGAACTCAAGGCTAGAATTTGGGGAAGGACAACTTGGGAAGGATGGTGAATTCATTTGCTGGAGCTGATTTAGCAAAGGGCTACAGACTCGATGTCTTAAACAATATATATATATTAAACAATATATATATATATTAAATAATTTATCTCATAGCTCTAGATGCTGGAAATCTGAGATCAAGGTGCCAGCAAGATTGGCTCCTCCTGAGGTAGTGCAGGGAGGACCCTCCTGTGACTCTTCACATTGTCCTCCCTTGTCTGTCTGTCTCTGTGTCCCAATGTCCCTTTTTATAAGGACACCAGTCATCTGGGATTAAGCCCACCCTCTGCCTTCATCCTATTTCCCAACAGGGTTGCACCTGAGGTACTGGGGACAGGACTGTAGCATACACATTTGAGGGAACGCAGTTTAGCCCATGACTAGAGAGGGCAGTATGGGAGAGGATGTGATGGTCGGACGCTTTGGGAATGGCCAGCTGGGCTGCTCCAGTGTGTCACTGAGGGGAAATGGTGATTATCTTGGATGAAGGTTCAATGTGAGCACAGCACAATCCAGCAGCTGAGAGGAGGCTACAGTGTCAGTAAAGGGAGCGAGATGAGGGTCCATGAGGCTGGCACGGCCTTAGTGGGTTTCCAGGCACCTGAAGGGCAGGCATAGCAGTGAGGACACCCTGTTGTTGCAGAGATGTCTGAAGAGCAGAAAAGAGGAGCAGCATGAAGGCTG
>NW_007731460.1:46250-48667 GCF_000696425.1 Galeopterus variegatus | reverse complement strand
AGGACACCCTGTTGTTGCAGAGATGTCTGAAGAGCAGAAAAGAGGAGCAGCATGAAGGCTGGTGCCTGCTGCAACTTACCAAGACAGCAGCCCCAGCCCTCAAAAGAGCCACTTCTGGAACAGATGGGGCTGGCCTGGGGAGCCTGTTGGAGGCCCCTCTCTTACCACTAGCTCCTTGTTAAAGTGCAGCCTCCCCAGCCCCAGACGGGACTGCTGGGCTCAAAGCTCAATGGGGCCGTCTGCCTGGTGAGGGACCTCAGACCTGAGCTCTGCAAGAAGAAACCTCATTAGCAGCAGACATTCCCATGTGACCTGGAGAAAACTAGAACATGTACTTCTTTTAATAAAAGATGTCTGGATCATTAATGAGGATGATTTACATATTTCCTTTTACCTTCAAAAGTGGAAAAATATGGGTCTCTCAGAAACACCTACTGTATGTCCGGTCATTGATCAAGTTCACTGTGTGTCTGTATTCTTTGAAATTCATATGGGTGCATCTTGGCCAAGAACTAAATGTCCTTAATTTGGGATCATCTACTCTCTCCCCAGGAAATCCTGGTATCTCCTTACTACAGGAGAATGAAGACTGGATTTCTAGCCTGGAACAGCCACTAGCAAGAAAATAAAGTCTAGGCTTCAAGTTCTCTGGATGCAAACTATGTTCTCCTACATCTCCTCTCCCTCAGGGAAAGACCAGACACTTGTGAGGTGCTCCTGAGTGTTGACCAAGGTTCGTCCTTCACTTTGCAAGGCCTTGTCCCCTCCTCTAGGCTAGACTACTCTCATATCCAGCAAATGCTTCCTTAACTCCACATCTCAAGACAGAAGTTACAGCTGCATCTTTTATTTTCTTTTATTATTTTTATATGTTTCACTAGAATTATCACACTCTGCTTATGGCTATTAGACGCATGTCTTATCCTTCTTAANACTTCTTTTAATAAAAGATGTCTGGATCATTAATGAGGATGATTTACATATTTCCTTTTACCTTCAAAAGTGGAAAAATATGGGTCTCTCAGAAACACCTACTGTATGTCCGGTCATTGATCAAGTTCACTGTGTGTCTGTATTCTTTGAAATTCATATGGGTGCATCTTGGCCAAGAACTAAATGTCCTTAATTTGGGATCATCTACTCTCTCCCCAGGAAATCCTGGTATCTCCTTACTACAGGAGAATGAAGACTGGATTTCTAGCCTGGAACAGCCACTAGCAAGAAAATAAAGTCTAGGCTTCAAGTTCTCTGGATGCAAACTATGTTCTCCTACATCTCCTCTCCCTCAGAGAAAGACCAGACACTTGTGAGGTGCTCCTGAGTGTTGACCAAGGTTCGTCCTTCACTTTGCAAGGCCTTGTCCCCTCCTCTAGGCTAGACTACTCTCATATCCAGCAAATGCTTCCTTAACTCCACATCTCAAGACAGAAGTTACAGCTGCATCTTTTATTTTCTTTTATTATTTTTATATGTTTCACTAGAATTATCACACTCTGCTTATGGCTATTAGACGCATGTCTTATCCTTCTTAATACAAAGTCTTGAATCCAGGGACTGCGTGTTATTCATCATTATGTATCATGCAGCAGGTGGCCAGCGAGCATGTGCAGAACAGAGCTAGCAGCACGGCAGAGCTCAGAAGTCACCCACGTGGCATTTGGGAGTCTGTGATGCTGATGTCTGTTCTTCCACATACTGTGAGGCTCTGTAAAAGCACCAAAATCTTTCATGAGTCAGTTTCTTTATTTGTGAAATGAGAAGACTAGCTAAATGGCTCTACCTGTCATCAGCAGGTAACGTAATAAGGACAGGAGAATGTTCTCAGAGCGTCTGGGCTTGCCTCTGTGTGACGTTCTCCTGCTGGAAGTCCGGTCCCCATGGCTTCTCATCCCCACGCAGTCACTGCGATGCTTGGCCATTATCAGTCTTTTCTTCCCAGATATTGGAAAACTCAGCTGATCACAGCTCCCATTTCTCTGCATGACCTTTCATGTCATTGAAAGACTGTTGGCCCGGGCTGGGATGAGACACTTTGGGTGTGATGCTTCAACACGCTGACACTCTTCTTGCTTCATTGTGTATATTTTCCTGTGTAATCTTCCTGTTCTCCGTGTCCGCAGACTAAATCATTATTGCTAAATTGTTCCATGTCACAGCACCCTAAACACTCCCGTCCTCCTTTTGATTTATCTGCTCCATGACACATCCACATTTTCTCCACTTGGGCTCAGTATGAGACAGTTTGGTCAATTTGCAGGAGTCTCAATGACTGCCCTGGAGATTGCTGTTTGGAATTGCTAAGATCACTTCTGAACTTGCCTCGGAGAGTTCTGAAAAGCTTTTTCCTTACTTTTGTGAACAATTTCATTTCAAGATGCCGAGAGCACATTTATCCAATTTTCAGTAAACACAAAGCT
>NW_007731460.1:41878-45250 GCF_000696425.1 Galeopterus variegatus | reverse complement strand
TAAGATCACTTCTGAACTTGCCTCGGAGAGTTCTGAAAAGCTTTTTCCTTACTTTTGTGAACAATTTCATTTCAAGATGCCGAGAGCACATTTATCCAATTTTCAGTAAACACAAAGCTGGGAAGCCTCATCAATACACCAACGATGATAAAGACACCAGCCAACCACCACGAATGCCATGGCTGGTGACAACAGTGGGACAAAATGCAAAGTGAGAAGGGCACATGTAAAGTACACATTTACACTAAAAACACAGGAACAGGATGAGGAAAACTGGGTTAGGTCACATTTCAGCTAGAAGGTATTTGTGGGTTTTTTTCCTTTTGACTGGGATCAGTAGAAATAAACAACATTGTGTCTGGAAAAGGAGAGTGCCAGCCCAACCCACCTCAGACCAAAATGACAGAAAACCAGGCGGAGGAAAGTCAGGGGTTCCGCAACACTCCACACTGGTCAGCCAAGCTTTTGTCAGAGCGACTGAGAAGGCACAAGGCTGAGCCAATCCCCAAATCCCCATGTAAACTCCTTAGCACGGAGCAGAGCCACTGCAGGCACAAACTGAAACTACAACCTTTACATGTCACATCATTGTGCATGAACACCTTACCACGAAAAGTGAAACTGTTGCTTGTCTGTCAATATTCGGGGAGTGCTGTGTGAAATCGTCACCGTGGATCATTGAGCTGCCCCCAAAGACAGAGATGAACTTCTGGAAGTTAAAAGCCACGAACTTTAACAAAGTGAGGAAAACCTGTCTCAGGACTAGAACTTTCTAGCACTGGAATGGGCTGTGCTGGATGCGTTCATGGGCCAGTCCGATGACGCCCTGGAGCAAAGTGACACTAGGAACTATATGGCTTTTAAAGCTCCTTCTAATAAGAGATTCAATGATTTTTTGATTCAGTATTTCCTTACTGTATTTTAATAAATGTGTACTTTTAATTGTGATAAATGATTTTAGTCCACAGAATTAGAAAGTTAAATATTATTAGGTATTTTCAACTAAATTAGACAACAGGATAACACACCAAGCATTTAGAAAGGTTTTATAAAAACTGATAGAAACAGACAAAATGGTCAAACCAGAAGCCTTGACAGGTACAATCAAAGAGAGTCACACTGGGTCCCCTGGGGAGGTAGATGGAAGCTAAGACATTGTAAATGTATAAATACCTGGCCCATATTATCTTTTTAAAGTCATATTTATTAGGTTGTGCCAAGCTCAACTGAGTTCCATTATATCTGAAAACAAATTTCTTCTGCTTCCATCTACAATCCAGCCAAGGAAGTCAAATGCAATTTTCTTAGAGAAAACAAGCATAATTTCATCATTTTTTTTACCCTGCTCTTCCAAACATTGCTTTAAACTTTTCTGTGGAAGCTGTCAGATGCTAACCAAGTGGAAATACTTAGTGTTTCTGGATTTTTAATCACCTCTTATTGGTTTATGGATTCATGTGCTTAGTAGATTGCTACATTAAAATATTTGTCTAGTAAGCTTTTAAGCTTCGTGCATGTGGGCATCTCCTGCTTCTAACTGACAGATTTAACCAATCTTATCAAAATCCTCAAAACTAGTTCGATAAAACTAATGGACCTATGAAACTAAATCTCTGGTTCTTAATTATAGATTAGGTCTGGACGCACACACACACACACACACACGCACACACGCACACACACTAATGTTTAACCAATCTTTGTGGTGAGGACTTCCATCTGACAGATGAGTATGATTTAACTCTGGTTATTTTCCCCACGTCATGTCCTAATACGAAAGGCTATTGGAAACAGATTTTTACCTTCTATGAGGAAAGGTGCTTTTAGAAGTGTGTCAGAATGTTTCTGCAGAATAAACAGATTCTGGACTCAGAAAACCTGCTTTGGATTTTTATTCTACTCCAATGGTAACCAAAGAGCAGGCATGACCTTTGGCAAGTAACTTAACCAATATGGGAGCAAATATTCTTAGCTAGAAAGTGGAGTAAATCCCTCCCTTATAGAATGATTGCAGAACTTAAGTACAAAACACTGTGTGAAGATTGTGTAAAACACCTAGCACTGTGCAAAGCATTGGCAACTAGAAAACCATCAGTCTGGAATTACAACACATCTATGCTCCACATTTTTGTTTTTTTTAAAGTTTTTAATTTATGGCTGAGTTGTTTCTTGGCGGAGGGGCAGTAATCACCAATAAGATCTGAACATTTAAAGATAAAATTGAATAAAATCTCTCAAGCAAATAAGTATGCCATTTAATAAAACAAGAAAATTAAAAGCTACCATTTCATCTCTCAGGAAAACAGGTTACTAATAGAGCAAAGCATGGTATATAAGGCAAGGTTTCAACATTATCAGTTTTCTCAAATTACAAAAAATAAGCTCTATATGAAATAGACATTGAAATATAAAGACACTTAACCGGAGAAGATGCTAATACACTATGACAAAATCATTATTTTTGCAAAAGCAAAAACTGGCTGGTAACTTTAATGTAAGATNATGTAAACCTAGTCACCTCTCAAAGGCCCTGCCTCCAAATATCCTCACACTGGGGGTTAGGGCTTCAGCCATTGAGTCCATAGCAATTTAGTCCTTAGGTAAAGTTGAGTCAACACCACCCACAGGTGTTGAAGGACATGACTATTTCAGAATAATCCACCTGGCATCGGATTGGATGGTTAAAGAGGACAGGAGACGTTTTGATGAGGGCTTGGGATTCTGAATTCCTAGCAACTTGTCAAGAAAGTCATTACGGATGCAGAGCCCAGAAGATCTCCATCCGGACAACGGGAGGACCAGCCGTGTGGGGGAGTGACTCTTTTACCAAACAGGCTTCATGACCAATGTCCCACATGTAACTCTACAAGCAACCCTAGTAGCTTTTCCTGTGTTATTCTGAAATGCATTAAAACACCTACTGAGCACACGAATGTTTGAAAAGAGATCCTGTTGTGATTTCCAAGGACACAGAACTTCTTCAAGGCACTAAAATGCTGCAGACAACACATTGCTCATCTCTGAGGTGCTGATCTCACCTCCATCTGGTGGAGATCAATCATCCAGTAAAGCAGCCCCATGCTACATCGTGAACTCTCTAAGGCAAAGGCACAAATCAATCTTGCTGTCATTGGATCTAACCCACCTAAAACTATTCCCAGCACATGGTTATTACTCCAATAGTATGTGACGAATTAATGTATTTTTTACTTTTATCTCAGTTCTTGCAGTTCAACAAGACCTAGCAAACTGCCTTAAAAAGTAAAAGAAAAATATCCCATCTGCTCACTTATTTAACAAATCTCCACTGTGAGTCTTTTTTCTGTGCTAGTCATGTGCTAATTAATCAGGCTGCAAAGATAAATTCATGTT
>NW_007731460.1:30848-40878 GCF_000696425.1 Galeopterus variegatus | reverse complement strand
AACAAGAAAATTAAAAGCTACCATTTCATCTCTCAGGAAAACAGGTTACTAATAGAGCAAAGCATGGTATATAAGGCAAGGTTTCAACATTATCAGTTTTCTCAAATTACAAAAAATAAGCTCTATATGAAATAGACATTGAAATATAAAGACACTTAACCGGAGAAGATGCTAATACACTATGACAAAATCATTATTTTTGCAAAAGCAAAAACTGGCTGGTAACTTTAATGTAAGATCATTAATATTCTTTGGTTGTCATACATCTGAGCACTAGGGAATCATGTAGCTTTCTATTTATGGGAGGCTGCAGGTGCGAACTCTCTCAAAGATATCTCCAATCAAACATCCCCTAGAAACACGAGACTTACCACATTGAAAATTAAGAAAATCAAGTCTGCATCCTCCCTGGTCTCAGGCAACTCTTTCTTTTGGGATAAAAGCAGGATAAGGCAGGTTGGGGAATGGGCATGGGGGACACAGAGGTTTCCAGGACAACCCTGCCATCCTGCCATACAGCACCGCAAACATGCTGCTGCTACAGATGGTGAAGATAGGGGTCTGGGCAGATAAGCCAGAAGTCACACTTGGAATATTCTAATAGACACATCTCTGAGACACCAAGTGCTGGTGCCAGGAAGGCCGTGTGGGCTCAAAGAGAAAGATGAACATGTGACACGAACTCGAGACTGGCGGGTAGGTGGATGGTCCATAACGCCGTGGGAGCCGATGACATTCTTGAGAAGTCAGGACACAGGCTCTCTCACATTTGGGGGTTAGGTAAAAAATTCTCTGATATGGCAAAGGCCACGAGGAGTGCTTGGGGAGGGGGAAACAGCCTAATGTTCTTTAGAAAAATTGAGAATAAAAAGAGTTCCAGAGAGGGCAGTGTGGTCAAATGTGTTGAATATTTTTGGGGAAAAAAGTGAAAAGATGACTCCTGAATCTATCTGCTGGTGTCGGCATCCTGGGCTGAAGCTCAGCACGGGAGGAGCCAATTCTGTGTCAGGGGTGGGAGTGACCAGGAAGGAAGCCCCTCTCCCCGTCCAAGGACACAACAGCATCCCGGGGACAGAAGGCTTCCTAAGTAAATCTATACTTCAGTCATTCATTCTCATGGGCACCCCCAAATCTTTCTCTCACCTGCGTCTTCCCTATGTATGAGATATTGAGGTCAATCGTCACAGTCTGGACCCAAACCCCCTGTCCTCCCAGTGCCCTCCTGTCTGCATGTCTCCACACATATTACCTCTAACCAATTCAATCAGAACAGTGAACACACTTCTTAACGCTCCATTCTTTCAAGCTCTCAGTCCCTTCCTGGCTTCCCTTCACGAAGTGGTCATTGATGCAGGTATCTTCTCACCGCTGCTCGAACACTTTATTTTACCACCACCTCTGCAGCAGTATCTGTCTAGTTTGCTTTGCAGCAGCACAGCAAGGCAGAGAAGTAGGCCAGAAATATCCAACACAGGTCAATGTCAAACCATAAGTCAGTCTAAAAAAGAGCGAGTCGATGCATGGTGCGGAGAGAGAGCCCAGGCTCACGGGATCGCAGACACCAGAAACACTCAGAGCCAACCTCACAGGAACAGGTCATGGTGCAGAGACAAAGTCAGGAAACGACCACCAGAAGGTCAGGACAGGCTGGCTCGAAGGAGGCTCTGAGGGCTGGAGAGTCTGAGAGCCTCACACACCTCTCCTTAGGGGCGTGCTGCTCAAATCCTAATAAGCTTGCAGATTAACTTTAGTATACCTACTGAGCTCACATGGATGGTTGCCTGTGCAAGTCAGTGCCCAGCATTCTCTGTGTAAGGGACATGCCAGGTCACTCTAATGCCCTCTACAGTTTGAGGTCGACTGCTGTAGAGGAACTTAATCTATGAGAGTACTTAGGAAAGGAGACTCTTCAGCCTGCAAATAACAGGAAAGAAAATGGGAGAAGTTATGTTGGTGGAGCAGATAGTATCAACTGATTTTTGGTATCAGGAGAAAAGGACAATTTTAAAAGTTGGGGTAAAATCTGACAGAAGGGCAGTCATCACAAGAAATGATGTGGAAGGCTGGTTCTATTCTGTTGATGCTGTTCACGTTAATCCAGTCATGGGAAACTGGAAAGCTCAGGAACGGGGGCCTGGGGTCTGTAGTCTACAACGAAAGACATGCTGGCTACCTCCATCTTCCCAGAACATAGCAAGACAGTCTGACTGCAGGGAATTACAGGGTACACAGTTCCATGCAGAGTTTCCTGATAAGCACATGCGACATGGCTCCTTCTCACAGAAGGGGTAAACCCTCTGCCTCCAGACCAGCCAGACCCGCGGTCTTCCCACCCCGCTGCACAGAGCCCGCTGTGGCATGGTTCAAAGGTGAGAGGAGCACATCATGTCTCTCACATGGGAAAAGCAGCCCCAGCAAATACATGGAAGACCCACCCCCTGGACGTTTCCACATTGTGCATTAAAAAATTAGGTGTGTTTCACATTCCGCTTATTTAAAAAGGAAAATAAATCTGGATTTCTTTCCTAAGCACACTGGAAACGCATCTCACGTGGAGGCTGTGAAGTGCTTTTGCTTTAGGAGATAGACCACAATATAGTAACAGAGGTGCTTAGATATCTGTGCCAGTCCAATCACCAAGAAGCTAAGTTAGCCTGAGCACAGTACCTAGGACGGCTGAATCTTAGCTTTCTTGCTGTTTTGAAGGTTATAATTGTTTGTCTCCTTTGTATAGTCAAGAAGATCAAAGTAAAATCTATTAACCTAGTTCTGAAATTCTCAAGCTCTGTACAATTTGAGCCAGCACCAACCAGCACAATATTTGGAGTCAGTTGATTATTCTGAGCACAGTACAGAGAAGCATCTGAACGCCGGACGCTGGGCTGCGGCAGGATCCCCTGCCTGCTCTGCTGGGCCCAGGGCTCAGCTCCTGGCCGCCGTGGTCCAGAGGTCTCCTGAGCAATCAGAGGCTGCATGAGCCCCTGCCCAGTCCCTCTCCAGGGTCCATTCATGTCACAGCTGTGAGCATTTCTTAACAGACAGGAGGTCGGGAGAGACCTGGAGAGAGGTGACTGACATAACACAGTTGCTATGTGACATCCCAACTCCCCTGGCACATTCTTTGGGTTAGAAGAAAGTCACAGGACCCACCATGATCAGGGAGAGTATTCTATGAGGGTGGGGATGTCAGAAGGTCGAGGTCATTACAGTTACCTTAGCGTCCCACAGCCATGAGATTTTACATTTTACAGAGTGGTAACTTTTTTAAAAAAATTAAACTGAAGAGACGAATACATGACAGAGGCCCTCTACGTATCAAACCCTCAGCACTTTAGGAGAAGAACCTGCACTGTCAGTGGATTGTCTTTAAAAGGAACATAGATTCGGAAGAGAGAGAGAAAAAAAGATGTTCTTTTATTCATAAAGAAGAAAAGATTGCTTTACTTCGCAGGCTCCTATTTATATCAAATGATTGGGTTTTTGGGATAGTATCTCCTTGAGGACAGATTCCTACTCTCTGTCAGCAGTGAGAACCCCGGGCGAGCGAAAGGGAATGCTGAGAAAACAAGACGTCAGTCTGGATCCAGGCGTCACTCTCGCTGAGACCTGGGGGACAGGAAGGACAGAGCAAGGCCCCCTCATCTCAGGCTGCGTGCCCTGCCCTTCAAAGGGGACAATGACATCATCAGGCCTCCAGTGGTGCAGACCCACCTCAAGCCACGTGCCTTCAGCAGCACAGGGCAAAGGGAAGTGTCCCCTCCAACCCCTGCTGTGACTCATCACCTGCAGGCCCCCGTGTCTCTCTCAACTCTGAGCTCTTGCCATGTGGAGTTCCTGATTGCAGACAAGCAGGGCAGCCACATCTCTGGACAACCCACAGCTCATACCACATGCCCACACCCCTCAGTACCAACTCCTGTTAAACTTCAAGTCACTGAAATTTACTCCCTTCTGGAAACTTCACCAAGCCCCCAAAGCCTGGGTGGGATGTTTCTCCTGTGAGCCTTGCAGCACCTTGGCTTCTCGTATGTGCAGGATGGTTGTGTGACGCTCCTTTATTTCTCCCTCTCCTGTCTAAAGACACCAACAGAGGATAGGAACCGTGTCTTTGCTGCTTATTGCTGTGATTGCACAGTGTCAGACACAGACAAAGCAAATACATGTGTGTTCACATGTGCACATACGTGCATGTGTGTTTGTGTCCGCACATGTATTTGCATGTGCATATGTGTGCATGTGTGTAGACCTTTATGCATATGTGCCCACATGTATACACTGAATTGACCAAATGCTCTTTGAGTGGACAACAGGGTCTCAAACAGTGGCATCTATTTTGTGGGAAATCCCATCCAGATCTGCAGTTTGAGTCCACGTCCCCGGGAGGCTCAGTCCAGAGGAAGCTCGCCTGCTGTGGGAAGGAGACGATCCCCGAGGGAGAAGGCCTTTTGCTAATTCACACTGAGGTTTCTAGTCAGAATCCTGGTGAAGCACCGCCGTCAGAGATTCTGGAAAAAACTCTACCAACAGTCTCTCTGCCAAAAAAAAAAAAAGTTCATTTTTCTTTGCCCATTTTCCAATAACTAAAACTCCATTAACTATCCACAACAGTTCTGTGGCTTTCTGCAACAAGACTCAAGTGTACTGCCAATGTCGATCAGCACAGTGCATGGAAAGCAGAAAAAGGCTGAGGGTCGAGAAGCACTCGGTCAGAATCAGAGGTGACCCCACTAAAAGCAAAACATGAACCCCAGAAAAACACCCCACCCACTGAATGAATCTTCTCCAAGCCCTGGCACCAAGTGACCCTCAGGGTGGATCTCCCATGAGCCCCACAGAAAGACATTTTCATGAAATTCTCAGAAGATGAGACTGCATTTTAGAGTCTGTGGTGGTGTTCTGAGTGCTATGCTGGTTATTCTGAAAGTCCATCAGGTAGTATGATGCTCACGGGTCTTAACCTAGGAGACCCCAAAAAACAAGGTCACGTTGGTTTAGCAGCAGTAACACAGAGTCACACAAATCTAAAGAGCGGATATACTCTATGTGTCACAGCAGCCATTTTCTGGGGGGGGGGGCGGAATTTATAACAAGAAACAAATGAAAATAAAATCCTTCTGCGATAAAACGTTGCTGTTTCAGCTCTATCACAGCAATGCAGAAGTCACATCAGAAAAGACCTACTAAAAATTCTCCCTGGGGCCAACATTTGATATTTTGCATGTAAGCCTCTTGGGAGTGATATTTCTGTTCACAAGTTACTTAAAATGTGGTAGCAAATAAATCATAGTTCTGTCAAGATGAATTTATTCAATGTGACTTAAACAAATCCATTTTAAAATGCAGTCATACCTCTAGAGATATTTTGTCAAAAATAAGTAATTTTTGATATATCTTCAGCTGTATAAGTAAAGTCACCTTCCTTGAATCTTACAGTAGGATTTATTCTGTCACCTGTTCAACAAATATTCATTGAGAACCTACTATGTGCAGATCATTTTAGTTAGTGACACGGGTGAGAAAAATACACAGATTCTTTCCTCAGGCTCCATGTAACACATAGATGTGCATCTGAATAACTATCAAACCAGACACAAAGGATAAATAAATTGAGAAAAACAGGGCTACACTTAAGAAAGGGCAAACAAGGAAGTCTCTCTGGATGAAATGCCCTGGACAAGGTATTCATAGTAGGAACGGCCCCTGGAAGGATATTCGTACTGGACTGAGCCTTTTAAAAAAAACATGAAAATAATATACAATACATAAAATGCAACTGTATGCACAGAATATTACTCTTCATATAAACTGGGGTAGTGACCAATTAATAAATAAAAATATTTTCAACTTCAATTGAAATCAAGACGTTCTGAATTAAATAAAAACAAAATGCAATGTTTCCCTGTCATTTGGAGACATTATGGAGACTTCCTAAACCCAAAGGCAAAGTTTTGTGGAAACGGACATCTAGACATACCTGGAGAAATAGCAATTTGTATAACCCTTCTAAACAGAGTCTGGAACTTGTATCACTAGTCTGAAGAGACACCCCCCCAATGACCCAGCAATTCTTCTGTTGGAAATTTCACCTAAGACAAAAAATAAATAAACATTCAAAGCTATATGCATAGAGATTCTCTCTATAATACTTTTGAGAATTGCTGAGATCTGGGAATGTCTTCAGTATTTATATTAGTTAATGTTCTCCGGAGGAACAGAACCAATAGAATGTGTGTACGTGTGTGTGTGTGTGTGTATATATATATATATATATATATATATATATATAGAGAGAGAGAGAGAGAGAGAGAGAAAGAGAGAGAGAGAGAGAGAGAAGGAGAGAGAGAGAGAGATGCTTATTATAAGAAGTCAGCTCACGTGATTATGGAGGCTGACAAGGACAAGGCCTGGGATCTGTAGAGTTGGCCAGGGTCCCAGGAAAGCTGATGCTGTAATTCCAGTCCAGAGACCAGCAGGCAGGAAGAATTCTCCTTTACTTTGGGGATGGCCAGACCTTTTGCCCTATTTTCGCCTTCAGAATGATTGGATGAGGCCCACCCACATTAGGGAGAACAATCTACTTTATTCAGTCAATGGATTCAAACGTTCATCTCATCCAAACACGCCCTTGCAGAAACACTCAGAATCACGTTTGACCGAATATCCGAGTACCCCATGATTTAGTCAAGTTGGCACACAAAATTAACTATCACGTTGCAAACAATATAAAATGAGTTGAATATCTTATGCTATGTCCCCAAAAGTGAACTTTATGTGGCAACTAAAATCATGTAAACTTATAATTACATTGATACATGTTTAAATACGTCAAAATTGAGAAAGCATAATCCAGAGAAGATTATAATGCATGATACCACTCCTGTAATATAACAACTTATATCCATGTCAAGTAACATACTCATACACACACAGAGAAATGGTATTCGGGATAATTTACACAACCAGTGGTTTTATCTGCATGATGGAGCTTGGGTAACATTTCTCTTCATTTTTGAATATCTGAATTTCCCAATGTTTTCTTCAACCGTCTTGGATTTCTCAAATGGAGAAAGTGGGGGATGAGTGTATCTTCAATAACAGCAAGTTTTATCTAAAGACTAAATTATTTTTAATGAATTAAGTGCACCCTTTCAATAATGGTTGTTTGACAAACTAAAATGTGAAGAGGTTATCCAGCTATGATTAACTGTGTGTCTTAATCAGCTTGGGCTGCCGTAACAAAACACTGCAGAAGGGGCGGCTTAAACGACAGACATTTATTGTCTCACAGGTCTGGATGTGACATGCCCGAGTCCAGGTGCTGGCTGGTGGGTTTCTGGTGAGAACCCTCTTCCTGGCTTGTGCATGGCCGTCTTCTTGCCTACACTTACATGCTGCAGATGGAGAAAGATGGTTCCCAGGTGTCTTTTTATAAGGGCACTAATCCCTCAGGAGGGCCCCACTCCCATGGCCTCATGTAAACCTAGTCACCTCTCAAAGGCCCTGCCTCCAAATATCCTCACACTGGGGGTTAGGACTTCAGCCATTGAGTCCATAGCAATTTAGTCCTTAGGTAAAGTTGAGTCAACACCACCCACGGGTGTTGAAGGACATGACTATTTCAGAATAATCCACCTGGCATCAGATTGGATGGATAAAGAGGACAGGAGACGTTTTGATGAGGGCTTGGGATTCTGAATTCCTAGCAACTTGTCAAGAAAGTCATTATGGATGCAGAGCCCAGAAGATCTCCATCCGGACAACGGGAGGACCAGCCGTGTGGGGGAGTGACTCTTTTACCAAACAGGCTTCATGACCAATGTCCCACATGTAACTCTACAAGCAACCCTAGTAGCTTTTCCTGTGTTATTCTGAAATGCATTAAAACACCTACTGGGCACACGAATGTTTGAAAAGAGATCCTGTTGTGATTTCTAAGGACACAGAACTTCTTCAAGGCACTAAAATGCTGCAGACAACACATTGCTCATCTCTGAGGTGCTGATCTCACCTCCATCTGGTGGAGATCAATCATCCAGTAAAGCAGCCCCATGCTACGTCGTGAACTCTCTAAGGCAAAGGCACAAATCAATCTTGCTGTCATTGGATCTAAGCCACCTAAAACTATTCCCAGCACATGGTTATTACTCCAATAGTATGTGACGAATTAATGTATTTTTTACTTTTATCTCAGTTCTTGCAGTTCAACAAGACCTAGCAAACTGCCTTAAAAAGTAAAAGAAAAATATCCCATCTGCTCACTTATTTAACAAATCTCCACTGTGAGTCTTTTTTCTGTGCTAGTCATGTGCTAATTAATCAGGCTGCAAAGATAAATTCATGTTTATAAGATCTCATAGACTTACAGATTCCTGAGGAAATGAGCACACAGATGAACAATTTAACACAGACAAAATCTGTTGCTCAGTCCTGAGGTTCCTCAAGAAATTGTGCACAGGGTATACAAAAATGGTCCCATGCATGTGCCTGAGGGAGCTGCAGAAGGGCACATGACATGTTCTGAGGAGTGCAGCCCCTGCAAGTGGCACGCTGCCCCTCAATGCCTGCTCTCGTAAAGCACGTGTGTCTCTTTGTGACATCAAGACGTCCCAAGACAAGAGTAGATTAATCCCCTCAACTACACTTCCAGGCTAGCCTTCTCCCCAGCATATTCCCAATAACCTGCTCCCAATAAAACATTAGACACAGAGAAGGAATTGATGGCGAGATTTCAGGCAGAACTTTAGAAAGTGATGAACAATAAATTTATAATTCTGTTTTAGGTGGTAAATTGCCCTGATTTGTCATCCCTGAGGGCTCATGTTATTAGTATTACGTGTTTTCTATCAGTTTTTTTCTGCCTACCACAGAAAGCTATTGGAAATGTGTAATGAGATAATACATACAAAATCGTTTTGTGTGTGTGCTTGTTCATAAGTTCGATGTTTTCCAATAGTACAGATTTAATATTTGTGTTTTTTGACATTTCCATTAAGTTGAAGTAAAAAATTCATATTGATTCTTCTATTTATGTTGATAATTTTCAAATAGTACTATACAACACATTTGTAACAAAGCTAGACTTAATAATGAGATCAAACTTCTGTTTTCAAGAGGTTAGACAGATGAAGAATTGCTAACCTTTCAATAAAGCCAGCTACATTTCAGGTCAGTTGGCTAAAATTTGCACAGCTCTTTTTGGCTTTAGAAATACTTTCCTGACATGCTAGCTATGTTTTATAGGAGTAAAATATAAAGAAAACAATCTCTTTGAAACAATTTCTTTACTGCCATGAAAAGGAGAATTAAGAAACTGGCCATCACAACTGATACCAAAGGCTTGGGGATATTCTGTTGAAATGAAATATCAGATACTTAAATATTACAATAAACCTTAAAGACCACTCCTGGTAGGTGGAAAGGTTGAAACGGTTGTGCTAATGTAAATAAGAAACGCATGTTATGTAAGGCAGTAAACAAAGAGTTAGGGAATTTTTTTTACTCTGCAGAATTATCTTAACTTCAGTGCAGTACTCTTAAAGCTTTTAAGTGCAAAATGAAGACTTTTCCTTAACTTTCCCGGGGTGAACAGAGGAAGCAAGACATGGCCTTCCATGAGCGATGACAACAAAAGCCTGTTATCACCCCTGAAATGCCATCTGAGGAGCAGCAATTATTAAATAAGCACAGAACCTCAGCTTTTTCTGTTGCTACTAAATAAAATCAGCACTCAATCATCCCTTCCAAAAAAATGAAATATATGTTCAAATCGAGGAGGTTAATTCCTATCAAAAGCCTTAAACTTGTTGTCAATTCTAGGTAAATTCAACTCCAAATTCAATCATTTGGAAAATTGTAGCCATTGAACTGGGAAATTCATCCCAGAGAGTTGGGAAATTGTGCTATTGTATGTTCTAATGAATAAAACTGTTCTCTCTGCAGTGCAGGCAGGCCAGGTGGAGCTCCCAACTGCTGCACCTCCGTATTTAAGAGTCCAGTTTCTTTTTTTTTTTTTTTTTTTTTTTTTTTTTCC
>NW_007731460.1:26086-29848 GCF_000696425.1 Galeopterus variegatus | reverse complement strand
GCGGGAGCGCTGCCGCGCTCCCAAGCGGCGCACTCTAGCAGTGCGCCACCGGGCCGGCCCTCAGAGTCCAGTTGCTGCTCTGAAGACTGACCCACACAGACTCCTTTTATTGGTCTACATGACAGAGATAGAAACTCCCTCCATCGTCATAGCAAGGTCATGCCTTTGACCCTCCAGTGATTTCCTCCACACTCTCTGGCAAGACCAGCAGTGGCTTCAGAAGAGGAAGGGCCTAAGCAGGGAGCATATTTGCAATGTCTGAGGCACTGTCTCCCTCTGACCCGTTCTGTGGCCTTTCTCTGTCCCAAGTGTGATGTCACATTCTCAGCATTGGGGAGACCATAGGGAACAGCAGGTGCAGTTAAAGGTGAGGAGACAGAAGGAAGGACCACGTGGGCAGACACAGACAAAACCAGCAGGTATATTTCCTTCTCCCCAGAGAAAAAGCAGCCCGCCCCCCCCAAAAAAAGAAAAGAAAATAGAACTTCCTTCTTATGATTTCTTTGTCTGGCAAAAGAACATTTGTTTCTCTCTTATTGGCAAAGAAATTCTGTGTAGATAAATCAGTGATTTTTGTCATGAAATGTAGGGAGGGAAAGGCACACCAAATTTTGGGTGTAAACTACCTACAGAACATTCCATCCAAAATCCTCAGAATATTCATTCTTCTCATCAGCACATGGATCGTTCTCCAGGATACATCACATGTTAGGTCACAAATCAAGGCTCAACAAATTCAAAAAAATTGGAATTATCCCATGTATTTTTTCAGACCACATGGATTAAAATTAGAAATCAATAACAAATGAAATTCTGGAAAATATACAAACACAAGGAAATTAAACAGCATTCTACTTAATGACATATGGGTCCGAGAAGAAATCAAACAGGAAATTAAAAAAATATTGAAACTAATGAAAACAGTGATACATCATACCAAAACCTGTGGGATACTGCAAAAGCACTACGAAGGGGAAAATTTATTGCATTAAATGCTTACTTCAGAAGAATGGAAAGATGGCAAGTGAACAACCTAACACTTCACATTAAAGAAACAGAAAAATAAGAACAATCCAAACCCAAATTTAGCAGATGGAAAGAAATCATCAAGATCAGAGCATAACTTAAATAAAATTGGAACCCAAAAATCAATACAAAAGATCAATGAATCAAAAAGTTGTTTCTTTGAAAAGATAAATAAAATTGACAAACCATTAGCACAACTAACTAAAAAAAGCAGAGAGAAGATCCAAATACTGAAAATTAGAAATGAAAAAGGTGATATGACAACTGATCCATCTGAAATACAAGGAATCATTACAGACTACTATAAACAACTATATGCCAACAAATATTAAAATCCAATCCATCTGAAATACAAGGAATCATTCGAGACTACTATAAACAACTATATGCCAACAAATTTTAAAATCCGGAGGAAATAGATAAATTTCCAGACTCACACAAACTACCAAAACTGAGCCAAGAAGATGTAGAAAATCTGAACAGACCAATAACAATAAAAGAGATTGAAGCTATTATCAGAAGGCTCCCAACAAAGAAAAGCCCAGGAACAGATGGGTCCACAGCAGCATTCCACCAAACATTCAAAAAGGAATTGACACCAATTCTCTACAAACTATTACAAAAGATTTAAACAGAGGCAAATCTCCCAAACTCATTCTATGAAGCAAACATCACCCAGACACCAAAACCAAGTAAAGATACAACTAAAAAAGAAAACTACAGGCCAATATCCTTGATGAATACAGACGTAAAAATCCTCAATAAAATACTACCTAACAGAATATAGCAACATGTATGTAAAATTATACACCACAATCAAGTGGGATTCATCCCAGGGATGCAAGGTTGGTTCANTTTTTTTTTTTTTTTTTTTTTTGCTCAGAATTGCGTTGGCTATACATGGTCTTTTGCTATTCCATATAAATGTCTGGATAGTTTTTTTTTTCCATTTCTGAGAAAAATATCACTGAAAATTTGATGGAAATTGCATTGAATTTGTATATCAGTTTGGGTAGTATGGACATTATCACAACGTTAATTCTTCCAATCCAAGAGCATGGGATATCTTTCTATCTTCTTGTGTCCTCTTTAATTTTTCTCAGCAGTGGTTTGTAGTTCTCATTATAGAGATTTTTCACATCCTTGAATATAGTATTTTCTATTTTGAAAACCATACATAATGCATCAGGTCTGCTGTACGGCCAAGGCGGACAGCAATACATATGCAAAATTATACACCATGATCAAGTGGGATTCATCCCAGGGATGCAAGTTTCATTTAACATACACAAATCAATAAATGTGATACACCATACTAATAAAATCAAACACAAGGACCATATGATCATCTCTATAGATGCTGAAAAAGCATTTGATAAACTTCAACGCTCATTCATGATAAAGAATCTCTACAAGTTAGGTATAGATAGAAATTATTTCAACATAATTAAAGACATATACGATAAACCCACTGCCAATATCATGAACTAGACAAGGATGCCCACTCTCACCACTCCTATTCAACATAGTGTTGGAAGTGCTAGCCAGAGCAATCAGAGAAGAGAAGGAAATAGAGAGCATCCAGATTGGAAAAGATAAAGTCAAACTGTCCCTGTTTGCAGATGACATGATCCTATATTTCAAACAGCCTCAAGCCTCTACAAAAAACCTCTTGGATTTGATAAATGATCTCAGCAAAGTTGCAGGATGCAAAATCAATACACAAAAATCAGTAGCATTTCTATTCTCCAATAGTGAACATGAAGAAAGAGAAACCAAAAAAGCTTGCCCATTTACAATATCCACCAACAAAATAAAATACTTAGGACTAGAGTTAACCAAGCATGTGAAAAATCTCTATAATGAGAACTACAAACCACTGCTGAGAGAAACTACAGAGGACACAAGAAGATGGAAAGATATCCCATGCTCTTGGATTGAAAGAATCAACATTGTGAAAATCTCCATACTACCCAAAGTGATATACAAATTCAATGCAATTCCCATCAAAATTCCAATGATATTTTTTCTCAAATATGGAAAAAACTATCCAGACATTTATAGGGAATAACAAAAGACCACACATAGGCAAAGCAATTCTTAGCAAAAAAATAAATAAAACTGGAGGCATAACACTACCTGGCTTTAAACTATACTACTAAGCTATAATAACCAAAACAGCATGGTACTGGCATAAAAACAGAAACACTGATCAGTGTAATAGAATAGAGAATCCAAAAATCAACCCACACACCTACAGCCATCTTATCTTTGACAAAGGCACCAACTCTACACACTGGGGAAGAGACTGCCCCTTCAGCAAATGGTGCTGGGATATCTGGATATCAATATTCAGGGGAATGAAACTAGACCCATACCTTTCACCATATACTAAAATCAACTCAAAATGGATTAAAGAATTAAGTATATACTCTTAAACAATAAAACTTCTTACAGAAAACAGGAGAAACACTCCAGGAATTAGGATTGGGTACAGACTTCATGAATACGACCCCCAAAGCACAGGCAACCAAAGGAAAAATAAACAAATGGGATTATATGAAACTAAAAAGCTTCTGCACAGCCGCAGAAACAATTAACAGCGTTAAAAGACAACCAACAGAGTGGGAGAAAATATTTGCAAAATGTATTTCTGACAAAGGAGTAATATCCATAATATATAAGGAACTCAAACAACTTTACAAGAAAAAAACAAGTAACCCAATTAAAAAATGG
>NW_007731460.1:23038-25022 GCF_000696425.1 Galeopterus variegatus | reverse complement strand
ACACTGAGATACCATCTCACCCCAGTTAGGATGGCTAAAATCCTAAAGACTCTGTACGATAAATGCTGGCGAGGTTGCAGAGAAAAAGGAACTCTCATACATTGTTGGTGGGATTGCAAAATGGTGCAGCCTCTGTGGAAAATGGTATGGAGGTTCATCAAACAATTACAGATAGATCTACCATGTGACCCAGCTATCCCACTGCTGGGAATATACCCAGAGGAATGGAAATCATCAAGTCGAAGGTATACCTGTTCCCCAATGTTCATCGCAGCACTCTTTACAATAGCCAAAAGTTGGAACCAGCCCAAATGTTCAGCATCAGATGAGTGGATACGGAAAATGTGGTATATCTACGCAATGGAATACTACTCAGCTATAAAAAAGAATGAAATACTCCCATTTGCAATGACATGGATGGACCTTGAGAGAATTATATTAAGTGAAACAAGCCAGGTACAGAAAGAGAAACCCCACATGTTCTCACTTATTTGTGGAAGTTAAAAATAAATAAGCAAATGCTCAAATAAACTGGAGGGGGGAGGGAAGAAGACATAAAAATTACAATTCCTTGAAGTTGATGTGAAAAGCGAACAGATATGAAGTTGTTGCGAGAGAGGAGGGAGAGGGAGGGGAAGGGAGGTTTTGGTAACAGGCAACAATATTCAACCACATTCTATATTGACAAAATAAAATAAAATTTTTAGAAAAGAAAAAAATCCATTAGGATTTTTTAGAATAATGCTGTGCTGAACCTTATTAAATTGTTTATATATATATGTATAGTATCTGACATTTACCTTATCAAACTTTCTGTTGAGACATATATTTTAACCTATGCATGTATTATGTCTGTGGATGAGTCAGTGCCCACGTAGCTGACATTTGTAGAGTGCTGGCCGCATATCAAACCCATTGCAGGGTTGAGGGCTTACTTCATGTAAATAATTCATCTCATGTGTTACTTCATCTAAATATTTGTCAAACTGTGCAGTAGATTTTCTTCCACTTTAGAGATGATAGAACCACAGGAGACAGAAGTTAAGCAAATTTATTATGAACACGTAGCTACTGAGTAGTAGACAAGGATGGCCACTCAGGCTTCTGATTCTGTACAACATGCCAGATGTTTTTTTTTTTTTTTTTTCTAGATATAAAACATTGTAAATATGTAGTGGGAGCAGTGCTGTCAGGGTGGAACATGGACGAGATCAGATGACCGGCTCCCTTTATCTCCACTGAAACCACCTTCTATCGCTTGCATTTCTGCAATTATCTTTCTCTGCAGCCATGAATGGCTTTTACCTCCTCTGTGACTCATTCTCTTGGCTGTGAGTGATAGTTTTGCAATATGACCTCAGCCAGGGCCATTCCGTGTAGTCAAAGTGTCTATCCTTTGGATAAGTGAACCTGGCCTTTTTCGAATAAAGTGGCATCTTAGAGTTTCAGTAATTTAAAGAGTCAAAGGTAAAGACAGATACAACAATCTCTCATCTTTTTTTCTCACTTTCAATTTACATATAAAATAAAAAGACAACACGATCTCTACCTTTTTTCTATATTTTTAAACAATTATCTTTATTTATTTAAAACTGCATACCCTAAATGCTAGATTATATAACCCATTGTTTAGACATTAATAAAATGGAACCTCTCCTAGATTGGCATATCACAAGAATATTACTTCAGAATTTGGAAGCTCTTCAATGGGTAGTAAAGAGCAGAGTTATGGATTTCAGAGAGTGGGGAGGTTAGCCAGCCTGGGACAGGTGGGGAAGGCCACATGTTTCTCGTGATGTGTGTAAGGGAAGGCATGCTCCTGTCCCCTGTCCTGCCTAAGATGCTGTCCCTCCTGAGAACACACACCCATTATGATGGCTCCTCTTGTTCTCAGACTGGCATTTGTATCCTGCACATGCTGATGGCTCCCCAGGGAGGACACCCGCAGCTCTGCCTAGACACGCTTTTCTGACCCTGGAGGGAC
>NW_007731460.1:21399-22505 GCF_000696425.1 Galeopterus variegatus | reverse complement strand
GGGGAGGTTAGCCAGCCTGGGACAGGTGGGGAAGGCCACATGTTTCTCGTGATGTGTGTAAAGCAAGGCGTGCTCCTGTCCCCTGTCCTGCCTAAGATGCTGTCCCTCCTGAGAACATACACCCATTATGATGGCTCCTCTTGTTCTCAGACTGGCATTTGTATCCTGCACATGCCGACGGCTCCCCAGGGAGGACACCCGCAGCTCTGCCTAGACACGCTTTTCTGACCCTGGAGGGACTGAGCCCCCAGCCAGGCAGTCAGAAGTACCCTGCAGTGAGTTTTCCCAAAAGGAGATGCCCCCAAAGGGTGGACCACAGAGCTGGTGCCCCTCTGCTGTGGACCGAATCATGTTCCCCAAATTTATGGGTTGAAGCCCTGCCCCCCAGTGTGACTGTATTGGGAGATGGGGCTTTTAGGAAGTAATTAAGGTTAAATGAGGTCAGAAGAGTGGGACCCTGGTGTTCTTATAAGAAGTAGCAGAGACAGCAGAGCTCTCTCTGTCTCTCTGTCTCTGTCTCTGTCTCTGTCTCCCTCAGTCTCTGTCTGCCCCTCTCCATGAGAGCTCTGTGACGAGCCCTGTGCAGACACATGGAAGGCTCCATCCACAAGCCAGGGCTGAGGCCTCAGAACAAATCAACCCTGATGGCACCTTGATCTCAGACTTCTGGTGTCCAGAACTATGAGGGATTGAATTTCCTGGGTTAAGCACCATCTGTGGTCTTTGTCATGGAATCCACCACTGATCTTTTGAGAGGTACTTCTCCACGGGATCTCAGAGCTCCCGGGAGTGCTTCTGTGCTCCCCACGTCTCTCCCAACGCCGTGGCAGATGTTTCCTTGGATGTCTTCCCTAATAAACTGAATGCGCCCCAGTTCCTATCTCTCATCTCAGGGTCTGCTGCTGACAGTCTACAAACAAAGACGCTCCCCTCGGAATCCACACGTAAGTAACTTCAGGCTCGGTCTCTCCACCCTAGTCTCAGGAGCTGAGGATTTTTTGTTGTTGTTGTTCACAATTCTCCTGAGGAAGCGGTTGACGTCTCCTGCTCTGGAAACACCGACCCCTGGCTGGGGCAGTGTCTCCTACTCTCTTGCTGGTAGTTTC
>NW_007731460.1:17036-20115 GCF_000696425.1 Galeopterus variegatus | reverse complement strand
CTTAAGACAATTAAATTGTCCTGTATAGCATTTTTGAGTATCCTTTAACATACAGCATTAAAATTTTAATATTTGTGAGCCATATCCACCCAAATTAATAGTTACTATGACTCTTACATTTGGTCCAACAAGGTACTTAATGTGCGTAAATCACATCATCGGACAGTCCTGGGTCTGATTACAATGTCTGCTTTCGTGTCGCTCGCCAATGCCTATGAAATACTTACCATGAGGTCAGTGCGTGCTAAGTACTTTCCATGTTATCTCACTGAATTTCCAAAGCAGACTTAGGAGGTAGAGATTTCCTCATTTTGCTTGTGGGGTGGAGTTAGTGAGGCAGGTGTCATACTGAGGACATGCTTTGTGGAGGCGGGATGCCAGGGCAAGCTCTGCACCCTGGCATTGGGGGTGGGCTCGGGGCAGACTCCCAGCTTATCTCAGACAATGGAAGTGTGGTGTGGACATCTGGGTCTCACATGCTGAAGACACCTGAGGTGAGCTGTGTCGCTCTCATGGCTGGTCACCGTGTCCTTTCTCTTGCACTACTCAAGACTAAGATTCATGTGCACACACCACACCTCATCTCAGAGAGGAAATGTTCAGCCATTAAGATGAATGTTTACAACAGGGCAGATGCCTTTAAATGATTAAAGCAGCATCATGTATTCCTAGTTTGCTGAACAGTTTTATCATGAATGAATAATTATAACTACAGCTTTTCCTTATCTAAGAAAATGATTTGGCTTTTCTCCTTTAATTTGTCAGTGTGGCAAAATTAATTGATTACTTTTTCAATGTTAAACCAACTCTTCACTCCTGAAATAAACCCAATTTGGTCATAATGTTGTGTCCTTTTGTGTATATTGCTAGATATGGTTTGCTAACATTTTTACCTGCTTTATAGAGAAATAATTGACTTACCATAACATTCGCCCATTTACAGTATATACTTCAGTTGTTTTTTGTATATTCATAGACTTGAACAGCAATAACTACAATCTAACTCGACAGCAATTTCAACACCTAAAAGAAAACGCTGTATCCATTAAACACTCACTCACACTCCCCTCTTCCCTCTGTCAACCACCAACTTATTTTGTGTTTCCACAGATTTGCCTAAACTTGACATTTCATGTAAATGAGGTCATACGATGTTTGCCCTTTTGAACTGGCTTCTTATGTTTAGCATAGTGTCCTCGAGGCTTATCCACATTGTTGCTATATCAATAGATCAGTGCTTCATCCTTTTTCATGGCCGAGTAATATTCCATTTCATGGCGTCTTGGTCTGTTCAGGCTGCTAAAACAAAATACGCTAGACTGAGGAATTTGTAAACAAAATACATTTATTGTTCACAATTCTGGTGGTGGGAAATCCAAGACCAAAGCACCAGCAAGTTTGGTGTTGGGTGAGGGCTCTCTGCTGCATCCTCATATAAGGGAGAGGGTAAGGGACATCACTGGAGCCCCTTTGGGAGAGCTCTAATCCCATTCGTTAGGGAGGAGCCCTCATGACTTGTTCACTTCCTGATGGCCCCACCTCTCAATGCTATCTCAACAGGTAGTAGGTCCCAACAAAGGAATTTGGGAAAACATCAGCTTTCAGATCACAGCACACAGATGTGCCCCATTTGTTTATCCACTCACCTGCCAATGGACGTTTGGGCTGTTTCTACCTTTTGGCTGTTGTGAGTAGTGCAGCTGTGAACATGTGTGTGCACGTTTTTGTGTGGACGCCTAGGGCCCTTCTGCACTGCAGAACCATGTGGAAATGGGGTGGAGGGGCTTTACCAGATCCTCCCTACATAGCAGAGGTGGGGTGGGAAAGCGTGCCACTGCTGGGTGTCACCTGCCAGTATTCTCCGGCTGCACACATCATGCAGAGGGCTCTGATACTGCAAAGCTGGTGAGCTGGGAGCTGACACCTGGCTGCTTCCAAAGGCAGAGCTGTGCAGAGTGGGGTGAGCCCTCAAGCTTCAGGGCCTCTGCAGTCCACCGTTCCCACCAAGTTCCCACAGTGCTGAAGGAATGCATTGCAGTTGATGCAGGTGCCCTGGTCAATCCCCAGAACCCCTGACTGAGTAACTCCGGCCAGCTGAGTAGACGTCCCTCTGGGTAAGGAGTTTTCCAAAGCCCCTCAAACCAAAGTTCCACAAGTCCTGCCAGAGTTCACTAATGTTTGTGTTTGTGTGTTTACATCCTAGGTATGTAATTAAAATTGGTGTATAATTTTTTGTTCTCATAGTAAATCCTTGTCAGTTGTTGGTATCATTTCTTCCCATAAAATAAGTTGGTAATTTTCACTCTTTTTCAATTCTCTGGTTAAATGTTTTGCAGGATTTAATGCTGAGCCTCTTTGGGTTTAGGATTTGTTTTGTGTGTGAGAAGGATTCACTTATAAGATTTAATTGATTTAGTGGTTCCAGAATATTCATGCTTCTTACTTTGTTTTGTTTCTGTTTGGTAAATTGTGTTTATTAGGAATTTTTCCATATCATGGAGATTTGTTTATACGCTGACATAAGTTTTTTCATGATATCTGCTCATTTCATCTTCATGTTTGGTAGTTTAATCTGCATAATCATAAAAATGCAGGAAATGCAGAACTGAAAATATCACAGCAGTGACAGCACCAGCATCACAGCACTGGAGTGTAGCTTGTGCACCCGGCTGCCCTCCCCAGCTGTGAGGAGGACGGTCTGAACTTTAGACAAAAACAGACAATCGCATTATGTAGCCAGTCTTCCCTTCCTGCTGGCTCCCAGTTGAAGTGTTCATTTAACCCATGGCTTGGGCTCAGGCTATATTTGAACAAAGCCACGTTTTTCACTTTTTGAAAATTATGATGGGGGTCTATCCTCTTCCAGGTGAGAGATAATGAGATAATTTGGTTAGTTCATCTCTTTGTCTGTCTGTACAAGAATGTGTCTCACTTCCACTACTACGGGGAATGGCTCTTTGTGATCTCAATGTGCTAGTTTTGTGTTTCTGCGTTTACTCTAACCCACGTCTAGATTTTAAAATCTGAGGCTATGAGTTCTCTGCAGGTCTTTTTATATCTGTAATTTGAAAAAAAAAAA
>NW_007731460.1:13294-16488 GCF_000696425.1 Galeopterus variegatus | reverse complement strand
TTTACACAAATTTAATAATTTTTGAACTCCAAGAAAATTTTTTAAAAAAGAATTCCCAACATCTAACATACAATAGTATTTTTAAGAAAAAAAAATCTTTCTGGAAAATGTACCAGATAAATAGCATTTTTTTTTTCTATAAGAAACCAAGTTCAAACAAAGAGAATGCTTGGACAATGATCTGGTTTCATAATTCAGATTTTATCATGTGAGCTTTTATAAAATCTGTGTCTTCTCCTGATGAGTCTACTTAATTTAAATTTCCTAAATATCTTATACTGACATTTTTTGAATGAACTAACATCTGTATCACCATGAAGATTATAAAAGTATGTAAAATTATATTTTCAACTAAATGCAATTGTGATTCTGACATACATTTTTATAGCAACAATAATTATGTTATGTAGTGTGTGACCTTAAACATCACTTTAACTTAAAATCTTAGAATAATATAATTTAGTTTGCTCTTATATACCTTTGTGCCATGTTAATGAATGGGTTCGTTTTTCTTTTCTAAGCAGGTGTAAAGAATGTGTTAAGAAGTAAAGAGTCAGATTACATCTCATAGACTTTCTGATCTGCAGAAACGCTCTTCTGAGACTGAGAGTTCTCAGTGACGCTTCGTGCAGTTCTCTCTATGAAACAGAAATTAACCTTTTGGTCAAAAGTTTTTATGATCTTGAATGATTGAGACCGTATAAGATCAATAAGAAGTACAACTATGTACAAGTTGTAATGTCCATTGGTTAAAGGAAAATAGCATAATTTTTCCTTGAATTTGGGGGTTAATCCTGTATATGAAAGAGGGTATCTTGGAAAGGAAATTTTATATGTCTTGGGCTCTAAATCCTCCAAAAAATGAATTTCTATAGAAATAGTGAAATGTGTTAATATTTTTGCAAATTTGGCTCAGTTTTGATATATTTATTCATCAGGTTTTTAAAAAGGGTCTTGGGAATCCATGACAGCCAAATGTTATTATTATATTAATATATTATTAATAATATTAAATAATATTATTATCTCTCTGTAACAATGACAAGCTATCCATTGACTATTCTGCCTTTTTTTAATGACAGGTCATGAGAGATTACTGTTTGCTTTTGTATGATCCACTCAGGCAGCACAGATTCTGTATTTCACCAAAATAATTTTCTGTTTTATGTTTTGATTGTGTTATTTCTTTCTTTATTAAAAAAAATTTTAAAAGGGTTTTCACTTCTGAGGGAACTAAGTTTCTTTAAAATTATGTTGTTTTCTATGTTCTAATTAAGCTGGTATTGTTGCGTTAATTAACAGGTAATGGAGCCGAAGACCTCATTGTAATCAGGCACCTGTGATCACATCTTAATTAAGAGACACCCTTTTTCTGCCAAGTCTTTTAATTCCCAATATAATACCCTCAATTCAAAAAAAAAAAAGAAAATGAAATGAAACTTCCAGGGTG
The DNA here is from genome assembly GCF_000696425.1 of Galeopterus variegatus. Classification (NCBI taxonomy): domain Eukaryota; kingdom Metazoa; phylum Chordata; class Mammalia; order Dermoptera; family Cynocephalidae; genus Galeopterus; species Galeopterus variegatus. The sequence goes on along the minus strand of NW_007731460.1, from coordinate 15,038 downwards.
ACTTTTACTCTTAGGTTCTCTCTGAGATTCCCCACATGACCGTGGAGATGCCTCCAAGATTGTTTTCATTTTATAGAGAGATGAGCGCTAAAAAGAATTGTGTTGACCTGACTGTGGAATGTTTACTGAGCAGCCCAACACTGCCATGAAAGAGCAGGAAGAGACGTCCACTCACAGGAGAAACTCAGCTAATGCAGGTGATTTGGGACAGATGAACGAGGAATGCAGGTGGATTCCGAAGGTGACCTATTCTGCGCCGAGTCCTGGTGGCTCCCCACTGACCTCACTGCACGTGACACTTTCTTACCTCGGGGCAGAATCAGGCCCAAGTCCTAATGACATAATCATGTGTCTTGCCAGAAGACAGAACTCGGCCCTCCTCTCTGACACTGTGGCTGCTGTCATGAACAAACCGTTGCTGTTGTTGGCACCCACGGGCGACTTCTGCTGCTGCTCCTACTCCTGCCGAAAGCCAGGATTTGGGTCTCCAGCGAGAAAGACAGTCTCATGCCTCCACGAAAAGATGACCCAGTACCCTTGACTGTGGACACTTCAGTGGAAGACGAGGGCAGGCCACAGAGTGGACAGTGATTAGACTGCTGCTGGACAGCACCAGGAACCTGAGTCAGAACTTCCAGGACTCCCACAAGAAGCAAACAACTTCATAAAGGCTGACAGGGATTCAAGATCCAGCATCATGAGAATTAATTACGTATCACTAATTGTGGCTGTTTTAAAATAACATGGGTAGTGTTTTTAATCTCCATTTTCAGAAGAATATATAAAAGTATATAAATTATACATATGTCTATATAAGTATATGTCCTTTCCTCTTTCCCATTGTTCTATCTCTGATATTTAATTTAATTGAACACACCAAAATTATACAAGTGGAAATAAAATGGGATCAAATACTTTTACTGAATTATTTCACTTTTAATAGCAAATTAATTACTTTCATGTTTTCAAAAATAAGTTACTCTCCTTTTTTACCCAGATGTAATTACCCTAATCAGTTGTATGAATCCTGAATTAATAGAATATTGTCCTTGAGAATAAATCTTATTTAACCAACTATGAAAAGCTTATCATTAAGAAGCAAAGATTTGGTTCATTAGTGGGGCCAATGCCTACAAGCCTGCCAAGAACTGACCTCATGCACAGCATAAGGACGGTGTCTTCCAGACAGGTCGAGAGCCCACCAGAGTTGGGCAACCCCAAAGGAGAGGGGAACTCACCCAAATTTCTAGCACTGTGGGCAAAATGGTGGAGACATGTTCCTTGTATTTGGTTTCCTGCTCTTAAAAGAAAAAGTAAGAACACTTTATAAAATTATAGGAGATATTGAACATATAATCCTAGATTCCTCACAAAATCTCTAAAAGAAAAGTTAATTTTCTGACCTTAAATGTTACTTAATTTCTCATCAGTTGTAATGCACACGTAGGCTTATACATGATAATTCACGTCTAATTAAGTCAAAACACAAGGACACCAGGTTTTGTGTGATGAAGTATGATCCTTGGAGAATACTTATGGTTGCAAAAGGGGACTGATAATAACTGTTTCACCTCTTGCTGTGTAACAGAGACGCAAAAAAGATGACTCAAGGCAACATGTATGTGACGAGAGCCCGAAGGGACTGCACCTCAGCAACTCCTCTGTTAGAAGGATGAGCTGGGCAGCAGCCCCGAGTCAGTTTTTGCTTCAGTTTTTATTGAAAAGACAAGGAAATTACAGGAAA
>NW_007731460.1:9370-12392 GCF_000696425.1 Galeopterus variegatus | reverse complement strand
TTTTATTGAAAAGACAAGGAAATTACAGGAAAAGAACAGATGGTTAATCAATCATAGTAAGGACATAAAGAAATTAGCTATGTAACCATCTTCTTCCAAGCATGCATGGTTTAAAATAGTTTAAACAATATACCCTCAAAAAAGCCTTAAATCTAAGCTACGTGACATGCAGAAGAAACAATAAGACAATCATAAAAGCGCTTGACTTCTTAAGAAACTCACAGAAACAGCTTAAAGCAAAATGTGGAAAAACCCCCATGTACTAACTAATCTAGCAAAACGTCCTTGGAAATCAACTCACATGTTTTCCCATCATTTAAGCTTTGTTGTATTAAAGGTTGTTGCCCTCAGAATAATCCTTGTTCTGTTTCAGTTCTCTTGTTCACATCAAAGGCTTTACACCTGTGTGAGTTTCCTTTTCACAAAATCTTCCAATGAACCCATTATATTAATAATCAGTGTATATAATCCTTAACCTAAACAGTGATTAGAATTGATTTGGTGGGCACTTGACCCCCTAGTTGTAGGCTTTTGCCTCTTATTTGAGGTCTTTTGTCCCATGGATGCATTACCTAAAGACCCTACCTAACAATCAAATAGGAATCAAAATTTCTAACCCTCTACAAATAACAAACACTCAAAACTGGAAAATAAGTGAAAGAATTTGTCTGTCCTTTCAGGATTGTGATGGATGTTGTCCAGTAGGGTCTCCCATGGATTCCCTAATTGCTTAGGGGTTAAACAACCCTACACTTTTTATATGCTAATGAATAGTGTATTTTAGAACACTATAAGGATAGATATTAAATTGTGGAAAACTTGTGGAGATACAAATGACTCTTAACAGTGGAAATATGGTTTGTCTAGAAGAGCTGCAAATCATCTCTGCAGGTAGAAAAGATAACCTCAAAAGTGATGGTTTTATTGATCTATAGGACGTGAATCCGTCTTGTGTCTGTATTTGCAACAATATACCAGCATTCGTTGTTTAAGCCCCTGTAAATGCTCTGTCCTGTCCAACCCTACAGGGACCACCTTTTTGACTACATTCAGGCATTAATTAAACTCTTTGACGTGTGCCTCTGTTGAACATACCCAAGTTTATGAGAGTTATCTGCATTCCATGATTATAATCTTTTTGCTGATTTTGCCATTTCTACACCTAAAGCTCCCAGAAGCGTTCAGAGTATCAGTCACTCACATGGACCATTGCCAAAGACTCTGTATGCCTGCTGTCTCAGTTTGTGCTGCCGTAACAAAATATCATAGACTGGATAATTTATAAATAACAGGAATTTATTTCCCACAGTTCTGGAGGCTGGGAAGTCAGGTGGGATCAAAGTACCTGTGGGTTCGGGGTCTAATGAAGGCTGCTCTCAGCTCCTGAGAGGGAGCCTTGTTGCTGCACTCACGGGAGGGGACAAACACGGTGCCCTCACATGGAGGAAGGGCAGCAGAGCTCTGCCCTCAGTCTGGCGAGGCTGCTGGTCCCATCGATGAGGGCACAGCCCTATGACTTGATCGCCTCCGAAGGCCATACCTCCTAACTCCGTTGCATTGGGGATTGCGTTTGAACATCAATTTCGGAGGGAACACCAACATTCAAACCATAGCACCTGCCCATAAGCTCGTCCTAGAAGTGCACATTAAAAGTGGGAACCAGTCGTGTGAGGTCCACGGGACCTACAGGATAAAGTGCCTCTAGGATAAAGTTCCTGTCAACACATTTCTCACCACAGACACACTTGACATCAGTGTAATTTGCCCTGTGAAAACCACCACTTTGACAACTGCTCTGTGTTGAAATATGTTGAATTCCTAACCCCCAGTGCCTATCAGTGTAACCTATTAGGAAACAGATTGATACAAATATAATTGGTTAAGACAAGGTCATCCTGGAGTAGGGAAAGCCCTAATCCTACAGGACTGGTGTCCCTACAAGAGGACAGATGTGTGAAGACACGGAAATAAAAGGAAAACACCGTGTGAAAATGGAGGCAGAGCTGGGAGTGACACTTTTACAAGCCACGGAAACACCAAAGACTGTCAGCGAGCAATCAGCAGCTCAGGGATCCTGCAGGTTTCAAAGGGGTCTGGTCTTGCTGACACTTCGACTTCTGATTCCTGCCATCCAACAACTGTGGGAACGTACGTTTCTGTTGTGTTAAGCCTCCCAGTGTAGCACTTTGTTAAGACAGCTGGAGGACACTGAGACAGCATATCAGCCTGAAAATAACATGAAAACTTAGCTGACATTTAATCAAAATTATCCTTCCCAGCGTTCAGACTATGGAATTTTTCTGTTTTCTTTAAAAGGCAGTGTGCAAAAACTTTGGAAGAGATTCAGTCCGGGGGCTCATTCAAAAGGAAGTTTCTAGGGACACTTTCCTTCAGGTTAACGTCTACAACGTCTGTGGAGATCACCCTTCCTCGCTTCTCACATTTGCTACTATGTTTCTTTTTTCTTCACCCTGATCAGCCTCACCAGGACTTTTAGAATAATCCTTTTTCTTGCATTAGGTTTTTCACTTAACTAATTTATGTTCTTTCCTTTCTTATGTCCTTTCATGTAGTTATTGCTTTAATTTATTCTTCCTTTTCTAACTGCTGGAAACAGATGCTTGGTTCATAAATTTTCAGCCTTTTCTCTTTCTAATATGTGAGTTAATGCCTATAAATTTCTTTTAAGGCATAATTTAGCTGCAACTCACACGTTTTGATGTGAGGCATATTATGTTTTCTTTGAGTTCAAGTTAGTAATTTGTGGTGTTATTGCTTAATAAATCCATAGGTTATTTAGAAGCTAAATTTTAATATCCAGAGATACGGAGTTTTACATTTATCTTTTTTAAAAATTCATTTTTAACTTATTTCCACTATGGTCAGAGAATGTATTCAGATTATAATCATTTGAAATACATGTGTGTCCCAAATTACAGCTTGTTTGTAAAATGCTTATGGTATGCATGAATAAAATGTGTGCTCCAAATTTTGAGTGCATTGTCATGTACAGATTGATTGG
>NW_007731460.1:2735-9047 GCF_000696425.1 Galeopterus variegatus | reverse complement strand
CGTATTCAGATTATAATCATTTGAAATACATGTGTGTCCCAAATTACAGCTTGTTTGTAAAATGCTTATTGTATGCATGAATAAAATGTGTGCTCCAAATTTTGAGTGCATTGTCATGTACAGATTGATTGGATCTGGTTTGTTCAATATGTGATTTCTGTTTTAGATATTGACAAAAAAATTAAGTTTTGTCATATTGAAAAAATATTGTCTTCTCAAAGATTTGACCTTTTTTCTTATATGCTTTTCGATCTTATGAGGTGCAAAGAAGTTTTGGATTATTATTATAGCTTTCTGGTAAAACTTTGGGGTCATTACGGAATCTCCTTATAATGCTTTTTTGCTTGAAAGTCTACTTTGTCTAATAGCGATGTAGATAGATAAGGGTTCTCTTGGTTAACTTTTAAAATGGTAATTCAAAGGTCCTCACCCCTCATTTTAACTTTTAGCTTTTTGTCATCCTGTGTTTTAGATGCATCTTTTGCAAGTAGAATATACTTGGCTTGTCTATATGCAGCCTAAAAGTCTTGATTTTTAAATAGTTGCACTGATTTAGTTTTCACTTAATAAAGTCACTGATATATTTGGATTTAAATCTGCAATTTTAGTATGTATTTACTATCTTTCCACCTCTCCTAATTTCCTCTCCCATGTTTCTTGAATTTTTTTTCTCAGTTTGATTACATTTTATTATTATCTTTTTCTTCATTCTCTTTGCTTAGTATTTCTACAGTCTTTACTTATTCTTTTAGTGGTTGGCTTAGATTTCCACTATCCAATATGTTAGCCACAAGCCACAATCAACATGGGTCTATATACATTTATATTCATTTAAATTAAATAAAACGTAAAGGTCAGTTCCTCAGTTCACACTCGTCACTTTTCGAGTGCTCAGCACCCACACGTGGATTGTTGCAACTGTATGAGACAGAGCAGAGCATCTTTCTTTCGCCACAGAAAGTTCTACTGGGCAGCACTGCCCTGAAGATTACAATGGGAAGCATTTACTTACCAAGGACTAAAATTACCTAGTCCATTTTTTACCTCTTACAGTACAATAAAAATATCTTAGAAGGGTTAAAGTCAATTTATCAAGCTGCTGACAAATCCTGTTGTATATTTTTATTTTGGATGCACTTTACACCCTGTATGACATCCCTGTTGTTCCTGGTTTTTGCACCCGCCCTTATCCTGGACTTACCCACGTACTGGCATTGTCTGTGGCTCTCCGTCTCTCCATCTCCAAGTGTCCATCGGGCCCCCATCCCTCTGCCTTTAACATTCCTTTCATGCGGGAGTCCTCTGGAAAAACTCTTTCCTTTATGCCTCTCTGAAAGTGTCTTTATTCTCACTCAATGCTTGACACTTTCAGTGTATAAATTCCACGCTAGCAATTGTTATTTTTTACTGCATTTAAGATGTCCCTTCATCGTCAAGTTTCTACAACTTCTCTTGAAAATTCAGCTACCATTTTGATCTTTAGAAGCGATCTTTTCCTCAGACTGCTTTGATGGTTTTTCTCTCTGCCATTAACTTTTTGGAGTTTTGTTATAACATGTCCACGTGTGAATTTTTTGTCATTTATCTGTCTTGGGTATTTGGTCTTCTTCAACATGTGGCTTGAATCAATCACTTCTTTTGGAAAACTCCATCATCATCTCTCATGTTTTACACCAAATTCTCTTTTTTCTTTTGCTGTAGATTAAATTCAACATTTTTATTACTTTCCATTACCTTTTTGTTATATATCCTCTCTTCTACATTTTCATAATTTTATTTCTTCATGCTTAGTGCTGACCACCCCACCCCATTTTCCAGTTTACTAATAATACTATCTTTGGCCCTGTCTGGGCTGCTGTAAAATCCAAACATCTGATTCCTATGTTAGATATTACACTTTTCAGTTCTAGAATTCCAATTTGGCTCTTAGTCTAAAATTCATCTGCCATTTTTTGCTTCCCACTCTTGGTTGAAATTCTCACCTCTCTCTCCCTGCCACAACATGCACACACACACACACACACACACACACACACACATTAGAGTTTCTGCACTAACACCCAAAATATCTGACTAATAAGTCAGTACGTAGTGAAAAATTTCTCAGTACATGTCACCATTTTATCCTTACCCCATTAGCATTCTCAGACTAGAGAAATCATGGAAACAAAATCATAAAAAAATATGTGGTCAGATTAAGCCATCCATCCTCTGGTTAGTTCATGAGTCCTGGCTCTCCCACGACATGCCGCTTCTAGGGACGGCCCCTGCAATCACAGCCATGCATGGCACTCAGCTCCTCCCAGACCTCACTCATGCACAAATTTTGGCACAATAGGAGTCCTAGTGTCCAGATGCTGATTGAATCAGAAGAATTGTCACTATGATAAAATTTCTACAATATAATTGAGACACGCACTAGGGATTCCAAGTATGCTAAGGTCTCTCAAAAGTTTTTCTTTTTTATTTCCTTTAGTGTGATGATTTTGTTTACATTATATGTGCAATCTGGATATAAATTTCATATTAATATGCTTGGTATTATTTAAATGTTTCCAAGAGATTCAAGTCAACATGTCTTTATTAGTATTTACTTAAGCCATCTGAAGCATCCAGAATATGTAAAGATAATATTGCAATAAAACGTGCCTTCGTTTTTCTCCAGCATGTATTTCTTAGCTCTATCCTCAAAGAGAGTTTGGGGGGTATCATCTTAATAGGAATGAGCATTGCAAGCACCTGGCCTTGGTCCCTGAAGACCACATGCCACTAAAAGATTCTATGCATCTTTGGGGAAGTACGATTCTAAGGCTGGGGCAGGGAGATTTCCAAATAATCCTGCAACATCTTCTTTCATATGGCATAAGTGCTAACATATGATAGGAACACATCAAAAGCAGGAGACAGTGAACGGGCCCCACTGCACACACATGCAACAAGTGTACATCAGGACAGGCAAGAGCAGCAGGTGACAGCAGCTCACAATGACAGGACGGACACGCAGGTGCAGGGAAAAGGGAGCTCCGCCCGGTGGCAGAGTGAGTCAGTGCCCATAAGAATGAGTGCTAAGACCAGCATACCATAGTCCGATGAAGAATGGGGTATTTCTATAGTCCCAAAGTCTCTCACCACCAAACACTGGTTAAACTTAGCGAGGTAAGTGTGACTTCACAGTGGAAATCCCGGCAGATACTACCCCAGTCAAGTGATAAAAGTTAACATCCCCAGTAATGGGATGAACCAAAACTGTGTATGGCCTGACAAAAGGAAATAAGATAAAATCCCTACGGTCATATTCTGACCACAAATTCATAATCTTTATTTATTTGGAAGGAATTAATCATAGTCAGGGCCATTCTTCAACATCTTGACATGAAATTTTCAAAAGGGTTGAAGACATAAAAGTCAAGGAAAGATTGAGAAATTTTTCCAGATTAAAGAAACACGGAGGTTGAATGCATCCGCTTCATGTGGGTTGGGTCCAAAGGTGGTAAAGGATGTTGCTGGGACAGCTGGCAAAGCAGAGACAGGGTCTGTGTTTGAGTGGCTTTTATGTGTCCACACAAATGTGCTGACTTGGGTGGTCTTCAGGACGTCTCGTCAGGGAAGCACCTAGAACTAAGTACATACTAGAACAACAGCATCCAATACAAATACAACACAAAGCACATACATAATTGTAAGTTTCTAGTAGTCGTATTCTAACAAGTAAAAAAAAAATAATTAGTAATATAGATTTTTAAATCCAATATATACAGAATATAATTTCAACATGTAATCAATATAAATTTTATTAATGAAGGCTACGGGACGAGTATTTGTGAGCTCCCAAAATTCACAGGTTGAAGTCCTAACCCCCAGAATGTGACTTTATTTGGAGATGGAGTCTTTAAAGAGGTAACTAAGGTCAAATGGATTATAAGTGCAGGACCTCATCCAATGTAACTGGTGTCCTAATAAGAAGAGATCAGGACACAGACATGCACAGAGGGATGACCACGTGAGGACACAAGGAGAGGATGACATCTACANTCAAAAGGGTTGAAGACATAAAAGTCAAGGAAAGATTGAGAAATTTTTCCAGATTAAAGAACCACGGAGGTTGAATGCATCCCCTTCATGTGGGTTGGGTCCAAAGGTGGTAAAAGATGTTGCTGGGACAGCTGGCAAAGCAGAGACAGGGTCTGTGTTTGAGTGGCTTTTATGTTTCCACACAAATGTGCTGACTTGAGTGGTCTTCAGGACGTCTCGTCAGGGAAGCATCTAGAACTAAGTACATACTAGTTCTAGTACATACTAAGTACATACTAGTTCACATTGCATCCAATACAAATACAACACAAAGCACATACATAATTGTAAGTTTCTAGTAGTCGTATTCTAACAAGTAAAAAAAAAAATAATTAGTAATATAGATTTTTAAATCCAATATATACAGAATATAATTTCAACATGTAATCAATATAAACTTTATTAATGAAGGCTACGGGACGAGTATTTGTGAGCTCCCAAAATTCACAGGTTGAAGTCCTAACCCCCAGAATGTGACTTTATTTGGAGATGGAGTCTTTAAAGAGGTAACTAAGGTCAAATTGATTATAAGCGCAGGACCTCATCCAATGTAACTGGTGTCCTAATAAGAAGAGATCGGGACACAGACATGCACAGAGGGATGACCACGTGAGGACACAAGGAGAGGATGACATCTACACACGGTGAAGGGAGGCCTCGGGAGGAACACACCTGCTCGGACCTTGATCTCAGACCTCCAGCCTCCACACTGTGAGAAAATACACTTCTGATGCTTAAGCCACCCTGTCTGCAGTGCTTGTTCATGAAAAATTACTAAGTCTTCAAAACCTGGTGTGTATTTTGCATTTATAGCACATCTCAGTTTATTTCAAGTGTCCTGCAGCCACATGTGGCCACTGGCTGCTGAGCTGGATGGTACCCCGCTAGAACGGTCAGGGCTACGATCGGACGTCATGGAACAACTTACTCTCAGATGTTATTGGGACATTCTGTAAGTTTGAAATCATTCAGACATGAAACAGCACACACGTACACACACATGAAACAAGTGATAAACGCATGAAAGGAAAACTGGAAGTAAAACTGTCTTCCTCCCAAACACTGGGGTCGTGTCTCCACTGGTTCTCACAGAAATCTCAACAATAATGCAAACGGGAAGACTGAACTCCCACCCCCCAGTCCTCCCGTCACGTGGCTGAGGTGACTGTCTCAATGTCGCATTGTGCGAGTGACTGTGAACTCTCACAGTGAATCAGCTGTCATGAAGGAAGCATGGTTGTTCACTTAGTTTTCCAAACGCACATAGTAGGATCAATCCCAAACAGTGTCAGCCTCCTGGTCTTCCGAATTCCAGGAGAGAAGAATCTGTGGAGAAGCTCTGTTGAAAGGGGTGGGCTTAGGCGGACGGGAGTTTGTTCTAAGGCAGCAGGTATTACAAAAATACACAAGAAAGAGAGAGATAGAGAGAAAGGAAGAAACAACAATCACAATAATACCTTGAACTTCCAGAAGGAGAGAAAAGAACTGTGGTTACTAGAGGTGAAAAGAGGGGGAAGGGGAGGAGTTAAAGAGAAATGGGTTAATAGGCACAAAGAATGATTACGTATCATAATGATGAATAAGCTGACTGTCCTGGTTTGACCATCACACACTGTAAACAACTATTGATAGTCAACTTTATACCCCACTAATATGTATTAATAAAAAATGCAAGATTCTAACTAAAAACAAAAAACAAAACAAAACTCTTTTTTCTCCATCAGCTTATGTTGATCTGGTGGCTTGTCTTCTAAAGGGCAAGATGTTTAACTGTGTATATAAGAAAGTCAGCCAATGCAAGCAGATCTTAATGTTTTAATATATTGTAAATTTGTATTCAGATGTTGACTAACAGGTTAGGTACCTGCTTCAATTTCTTAAATTCAAAGCATTTCCCTTGATTTCTATATTTCTAAGAAGGAGGATTTATTTACAATGAGCTATTTTCTCTAGTTGGGATAATCCGTTACACTTTTTTAAGAGAATGTTTACTGCAGTTCTTATGGAGAACAGTATGGAGGTTCCCTAAAAAACTACAGATAGGGTTTCCATGTGATCCAGCAATCCCACTCCTGGGGATATATCCAGAGGACTGGAAAACATCAGGTCGAAGGGACACCTGCACTCCAATGTTTATTGCAGCTCTGTTTACAATAGCTGGGTGACGGAACCAACCTGAACGTCCATCAATGGATGACTGGATAAGGAAAATTTGGTCTATATACACAAAGGGATACTACT
>NW_007731460.1:0-2194 GCF_000696425.1 Galeopterus variegatus | reverse complement strand
TGGATGACTGGATAAGGAAAATTTGGTCTATATACACAAAGGGATACTACTCAGCCATAAAAGAGAATGAAATTCTACCATTTGCAACAACATGGATGAACCTGGAGAAAATTATCCTAAGTGAAACAACCCAGATACAGAAAGAGAAATACCACATGTTCTCACTCACAACTGGGAGATGAATCCATAAAAACAAATGGACAATAAAGAGAGACAGACAGACAGAAAGAAACAACAATCACAGCAATACATTGAACTTTTAGAAAACTAGAGGTGGAAAGGGAAGGGGGGGACTAATGAGGGGTTGGTCAATGGAGAGAAAGCATGATCGTGTGTTGTAATGATGAATAAGCTGACTATACCGATCTAACCACCACACAGTGTACACAATTATTGAAAATCAACATTGAACCCCACAGGTAACAATAAAAAAAAGTTCATTATGGAAAAAAAATTGAGTGTCAAGAATTATGTAATAAAGTACAAGGGTGAGAAGAAAAGACGACAGCAGGTAGGAAAGGCAGCACTGGGTCTGGTCTGGGCGCCCTAGCACAAGGCCCCTGCCGGACAGATGTTACCAACCAACATGTAAAATGAAAAAAATAAAATGAAATGGAAAATTAGGTAAAATACAAAAAATAAGGTGTGCCGTGTAGAGGGCATTATAACAAAGAGAGTAATTCAAAAGAAAAATCAAAGAAAAAGTAATTATTACAGCTTAAACATAAGAATTAAGAGCCTAATNGGTGTTTATTTTAGTGGTAGTCTTTTGTGTTGGAAACAGCAAGCCTCATGTGCAGAGAGTCGAGGGGAACCCACAATCATCTCATACCCCTTGAATTCCCCACCATCTGCAACAACCACCATCCCTTTCAACATTTTAGGGTTTTGACTTCTTTTGTATGGAAGAGAGACCCCAGCAACTCAAACGAAGCACAGTCTGACTTCTGTAATTTCCCACACAGCACTCTTTCCCCCATAACTTAATTTCAGCAGTTTCACCAGAGACCTCAGATGAAAGGACAGAGCTCATGAGCAGAAAGCTACCGGGGCAAGGTGCGAGTGGTCTTAAATAGATTGTGTCAGTTACCTACAGCTGCGTAACAAGCCACCCCAAAACGTGGGCCTTGCTACACGTCATCCTTCTCTCTGAGTGGCAGAAGATCTCCCCACTACGGGAAACTCCAGTGTTTGCCTCTATGGAGCTGCAGTTCCATCACACTGTCTGTTATCCATCCATTTGTCCAACTGGCAAACACAAATCACAGTGTTATGGGTGGAACCATGCATCATGTTAAGATCCTAGCCCCCAGTAACTCAGAAAGTGAGCTTGTTTGGAAATAGTGTGCTACGTAAAGATGAAGGTAGACATCAGGGTGATGGTTCTACAAGCCCAGGAATGGCGAGGATCACTGCAAACCCCAGAAGCTGGAGAGATGGGAACAGGTCCTTGTAAGGAGCCACACCACGAACGCCTCCATCTGTGGCTTCTGGCTTCCCTGACTGTGGAAAATACATTCCTATTGTTTAAGTCACTGTGTCACAGCAGCCCAGGACACCAACACACCGCCAAGCCCAAGTCAGGGAGTATGTGTCAGTGTGTGCATGCATGCGTGTGTGTGTGTGTGTGTGTGGCAGGAAGGATCACACATGTGTCGGCACACAGAGAGGTCATTATTTTAAGAGGGAAAAACTTTTTTTCACTTGTAACTTAGAAGAGACATAAACATTATAAAAACCTTTCTGAAATGTGACTTAATAATTTCAGTAAAGTCTTTGAAGTGTTCTTACCTGGATTCAATTTCCAGAAATCTTGATGTGATTATTCTAAACTAAGACAAAGATTTATATAAAGTTATTCATACTGATACTATTTCAAATTTTAAAAAATGGAAATAATTAAAATGCACAAAATAGGGTAATCGATACATTATTAAAGGAAAAGTAAGATAACTGGATATCCATATGCAAAAGAATGAAGTTAGAAATTTACCTCACATTGTACACAAAAATCAACACAAAATGGAATAAATACTAAACATAACACCTAAAACAAGAAATTACCTAGAAGAAAACGCATGGGGAAGCTTCATGACACTGGTCTTGGCAATGATTTCATGGATCGGACTCCAAAAGCACAGGCAACAGAAGTTAAAACAGGCAAATGGGATTTCATTAAATTTAAAAACTTCTG
>NW_007731459.1:139078-159532 GCF_000696425.1 Galeopterus variegatus | reverse complement strand
TCTGAGGCATCTTTATGTTCTGCCTTTTCATGCTTGATTCTGAATAATAGTTCTTGGATTTTCTTTTTGTTTTTATTTTAAAACTTTCCTACAATTCAATTTCACTTTGAAATGTATTGTGTCAAATATGCCATAACCATTCAAAAAAAGAGTGTCTAAAAATATCCTACTCCTGGTTTCCGGATCTACCTTCTCCATCAAAACTGCTTTAGCACAGAATGTTAATTGGTAATAATGAATGCAAATACTGCATAAACACGTCAGTTAAGGCAGCTGTCAGTTTTAAGACACAATCCTTTGGAAAGCCATCTACTCTCCACAGAAAACTATTTGGGGAATTAGCAATGTTTATTTTGCATAAGCAATGAATTAAAAATAGAATGGAGAGAAGTGATAATGCTATGTGGCTACAAATTTTCAAATAAAACTCTGAAATTGAGTTGTTATGAGGGTACTTCAAAAAATTAATGGAAAAATGGAATTAAAATATGAATCTTTCCATGAACTTTTTGAAGACCTCTCATATGCATAATAATTTAACACATAAGTGTGTTCAACCTCTCCCAACCCTAAACTAATAAATATATACTATTTATATTCTGGTAAATATGTATATGTATGTGTGTGTGTATATATATATATTCTACAGGTGGACAATAAAATGTTTTCCTATGCTAGACAGGAATTACCTTGAAAATGCTAAACAAACCCTCTACCCCTAAATAACCATTCTGGAGGGACTGTTATTGTCTACTCTATAAGCTCAAGTCCAAAGCCATGATGTCATTCTGTGGTTTAGGGAAAATCAGAGCCATGGCGGAGATCAGACGTCTCTTTGTAAACTTTCCCGGTGAATCTCCTTTGAATCCCATTCTAACTCTGCCCTTCAGCAGTGATAGGAGCTGGACAAGGCCCTCTACCTCTTGGCACTTCCATTTCCTTCGTAGAATGAGATTAACATTTACCCTGTTCTTCTTATATTATTCTACTGATAAATCTAGGCTTAATGGAAATGTGGATGTGCAGAATCTGGAGCCTGAAGGGCATGAGAAATGTAAGAAAACCAGGAGCGCAGGCCCTAAAGGTGAAATAACATATAGGGGCAACTGACTTCTGGAAAGCTAGTTGGAACCAGCAGGAGAACAGCCCACGGTAACCTTGTGCCTCTTTGCATCTCAGCTGCACCACCTGCCTTCAGCCTATAATAAATCTCAGCTGATACGCCAAGCCTGGTATGGACTACGAGACTGCTTGGGTTTTGTGTATAGACCCCTGTACCAGCTCCTTTCACAGTGTAAGCTCTCTGATGGGTTGAATTTCCCTGCCTAGTAGAAGCTCAGTTCCTTCCTCAGCCTGAGAAAAGATTTTTTTTCCCTTATCAGTAGTGAGGATTAAAAGAGTTCATCCATTGTGAAGCTCTTTCCGAACCTGAATAGCAGAGCTAAGTACAGCTTTATTATTCTTATTGCCCTTTAGGAAGGGGGTCGAATGACCTGTACATCAAGGACTCACCTCTAGGATCGACGTCTGCACCTGGAGGATCTGTTCATGGCCTTTGAGCTGCCGGATGCAGATTTTGCAGGACAGCTGGGTGGTGGTGGGTGTGTAGCGCTCCAGGGAGAAGGCACAGCGCATGGGCTGCCTGTTACTGCACCACACGCGGGAGAACGGGACCTCCTGCAGCGGGGAGGAAGGACAGAGGGGGGCTATGGTGTGCAGGATCCGGCCGAGCTGAGCGGAGAACAGGAGAGACGTAATAATTTTGATGATGGTGACGACCACAGCAGAGGTAATTGCCTAAGTGCCTTTGGTGGAACTGTTGTAGAAATAATGTTCCAGCATATGCCAAGCAGCACAAAAGTAATTAATGTCCATTCCAATGGATAACATTTGAATTCCAAAACCACACTGCCAAAGCTCACATTTCACTTGGTGACACACACGGTTAGAAAGACCATCAAAAACTAATGTTTTTTTTTTGCACTAAAACCTATTTTCTTTGAGAAGACTCCTATGGTCCATCCTTCTACCTAGTGTGGAGTAGGATGATATCGTCTTAAGTGAAAAGTATGCTTAGGAACCGACTGACCAGAATTCATCTCCACACCACAAATTCGTGCAGAATTGTGCGAGAGCATGCTATTGCTAAAGTACCCACCATAAACACTAATACCTACTGTGAAATTACACACGTGTACACACAACCCAGAGACACAACACACCTAGCCTCCCAGAGTGATCTAGTTTGCCAACTCTTCATTTATTCCATTCATCCATTCCACAAATATGTTCAAACTGCCTGCTAGTGGCTAGACACTGTACTGCTCACAGATAAACAATAAGAAATAGTAACAAATTAGGCTGAGTGGCAAAAGTAATTTTTACTACATGAGGGGGAAAAATGTACAATCTATACAGATCACACATTTTTCCAAATACTAGCCAGTTCTTGCCACCAATTGGGCTGTGCTTTGGCATGTGACTTTACAATATGCCACTGATATTTTTTCATGTACTAAGTTTAGTTTCTCTTTACTCAAACGTGGTAGGGACCATCGGCATGTATGCCCTGCTTCTACTAATCCACGTCCTCACTTTTTTTCTTTTTCTCATCTTATTAACGTGTTCCTTTACCTGTTGCTAAAAATATAATTTTCTGCAATAATAAAACTGAAATGTAGCAAAACACATATCAAGTCTGGAAATTTGGGACTCCAAAGTGTGACTCCTGATCAAGTCAGCATGAGTTATAAGACGAAGCACCCTGATTAAATTTCAGTTTATCTACTTTGAGGAACAGTTACCTGGTTATTCCTGGGTGCTAGTGTGCACCCACGTTTGTACACCTTGTTCCCTACTTCCCTCTATAGGAAGTCACACAGATGCTGATTTTGGATACTTCCTGGGGGACCAGCAAGGAGGGAAGGATGTTGGATGGTTGCAAACTCGGAGAGAGGGGACCGCTTTAGGGAGTGTGAAAGAAAAACGTCATCCATTCGCCCTCCCACACCTCGGTACTGATACGGAAACTGTGTGTGGTTTTTGTTTGTTCTTACCACTAAACCAAAGGAAAGGCAGTGGATTTGCATCTCAAGAAGGATTGAAAAGGACTCCGAGAAGGTCTACTATGTGACACTATCTGGCATTTCACTGACTATTCCTGGCAAGGTGTGGTTTGTCGGTTTGCAGCATGTCTTTGCCAGGCTCAGCTCTCCCCTGCGTGGCAGGGACTGGAAGCCTGAAAACTATGTTTTAAGGACTCCTCCACCAGCAGGGAGTTCATGTTTGCACTCGGCCATTGAGAGGCACTCGTGCTGGTCTTGGAAGGGAGAGGAGACGCGGAGGCCATCCGGTCCCCTGACGCCAGCAGGCAGGCCCAAGGGTTCCGGAACAGCACCCCGCAGGCTTGCAGGGGCATCCGGGCATTCCCAAGAATCAGCTGCTTCAGTGCTGTTGGGGTTTCCTGAGATTCCTGAACTTGCTGGTTTCCCAACGTCACTAGTGACTCTCTCTGATCTTGACTCCCTCGAGCTCTCCAAAGGTTTTCTAAGCACCTTGCTATGGGTCAAATCTGTCCCCCCGAAGTTCATGTATTAGAAACTTGATCTCCATTGGAATAGTGTTAAGAGGGTGAGAAATCCAGTCATGGTATTTGAAAGGTCAGGTCTTTGAGAGGTGGTCGGATTGTGAGGACTGCGCCCTCATGAATGGATTCATCCATTTATGAAGTAATAAGTTATCGTGGGCGTGGTTCTGGTGGCCTTATAAGGAGAGCGAGTGAGGTTAGCTTTCTTTTGCTCGGTCATTCTCACCATGTGACACCTTGAGTTGCTGGAGAGAGTCACCCCACCCAGAAGGAGGCCCTCACCAGATGTGGCCCCTGGACTTCGGACTGTAAGAAATAAACTTTTCTTTACATTACCCAATATCAGCTATTCTGTTATAAGCAACAGAAAACTAATACACACATAAATCCCTTGATTAAATTTCCCTTTGGTTGGAATATCTTGTGTTTTCTGTTTTCTTGACCAAAACAATTCTCTAAATGAAGCTCCAGTGGGTTTGAAGAAGTTCTTTTAGAAACTGATAGGATTTGGACAACAGTGAAAGGTGCCGCTAGTGGGTTCCACAGGGAGGCCATCGTCCAGGGGAAATGCTGGGGGAGGAACCAAGCTAGTGTCACTGAGGACGCTTGTGGCTGGGGCTCAACTAGCTTGTTCCACCAGCTGACAGCACAGTTCCAGCTAATGGTATCGCTTCCCCTTTTCTTTCCATACAGAAAGTTTTACTCCCCTCCTGGTAGCAGACACTGCAGCAGAAGGCAGTTCTGAGCAGTGGGGCCTCCCTGCAACCCTCGGAGGAAGTCGTTTTCCCTACAACACTCACCAGTGCCTTTTCACCGGCACCGTACTACGTACGTACGGGTTCTGGCATCGCTCCTTTTGACCTCATCCGACTCTCGCCTTCCTTCTCCTCCTGAGCCGTCTTGCATCTTGTGAACGGTGGAAGCCGCCACCCCACATCCCCGCCTCCTCCTCCTCTCTCTGCCCACTGTCCTCTACCAGAGCCAGCTGCTCACACCTGCCCAGCTGCCATCTCTCTGCACGTGAAGCCAGTAACAATGTTTCTGGTATCTGTCTCATCACTGTCAGTCCCTGGCATTATACCCGAGCCCTACAAATCATTTTAATCGGCCTTTCTTTCCCTGGCACCGTTTATCACCATCTCTGTCCCATTCTTCTCCGCCTTTCCCATTCCCTCCAGTTTTCCTATCCGCACCGCACCTCATCAGAGCCAACCATCGTAACCTGCTCACCAGCCTTCCTGCCGTCAATCTCTACTAGTCAGAGCCAATGAGGGGGCCGGGGCTGGGTGGGAGAGGGAAACAGAGAACAGTTGATCGATGTTTTTCAGGGAATAGCTTTACGGTCTCTCTTCTACCTCTCACCATGGGTGGGAGACACTGATGTGACCAGGCCACCTGGGAACTCTGCTTTCAGCACATGATCCCTTTGCTCCGGGGAGTCACAGTGGCCCCGATCCCTGCCGTGTTAACCTTGTTTCTGACCTGGCCTGCAAGGGCTTCCACCATGTTGCCCTATCCTTGCTCTCTCCATTCTCATTTTTATTAGCCCTTAAAAAATAAACTCTCTTCTCCAAACCAGTAAATTTTTGTAGAGTTACTTGGCAGCATCCCTTTCCATGAAAGTAACTATAACACACAGGGGTCTGCGGTTAACAGATGCTGTAACCTAACCTAAGGTAGGTTCGCCTAACCACGCTAATTAAGGAGGTTTCTGTTTTTTTTTTATAAAGCTGGAAGTTTGAATCATTAAAGCGTTATGCAAGGGCTTGGACTTGAGGACTACAAAGAGCTGAGATCGAGGTCCAGCTCTTCAGCAAACCCACATTTTTTGCAGTGGATTTGAATTCTTGGTAATGCTTACCTTCCTTAAAAAATGGCGCTGACCACTTATTTAAAAGTGAATTTCCTGTATTTTCTTCTGAAAACACTGGAAAAAAGGTGAAAGAGTAATACCCACTGCAGAGATAATCTTTCTTTGCAGAAAGAAGCGAATCAGCACACAAAAAATTCCTCTTTTCTTTCCATTCCACTGCACACAATCAAAACATTTTAAAAATCTGATTTTAAGAAGTATCAAAAGAATTTTTTTGATTGTCGACTTGAGTAGCAGCTGCCAATTTTTCAACAAAAATGTTCTCAACAAAACATTTAAAAATAATAGAATTAGAAGCACTATGATTAGTGTGTTTTCAGGGCAATCATCTTTGCTTTCATTTATTCAAGAAACAAAAAACAAAACAAAAACAAAAAACACCAACATGCTCACTGAGCTGAGAGGGATTATGTGGAAAGTAATATGGGAGGACAAAATGAAGCAAAGTTATGGGTGTTTAAAGAATTCCGGAAATGTTTTCATTTTGATTCCCATTATAATTAGGTTCCAAGCAGATGGAGAGAATATAAATCATATCCTAGCAGGAGACAGACACGGGCTTCTCCAAGATACACAGCATGCCGAACAGACAGCTGCTTTAATCCTAGGGAGGTGACAACCCGACTTTGTGTTCTGTTGGATTTAAAAAATAAATGAATATGTATTGTGTTCCATTTGTTACAGCTTCCCCACCCCACAGCCAGCAAGGAGTAAAGGAAACCAGGACTAGGTAGCTTGGAGAGAATATAAATCATATCCTAGCAGGAGACAGACACGGGCTTCTCCAAGATACACAGCATGCCGAACAGACAGCTGCTTTTATCCTAGGGAGGTGACAACCCGACTTTGTGTTCTGTTGGATTTAAAAAATAAATGAATATGTATTGTGTTCCGTTTGTTACAGCTTCCCCACCCCACAGCCAGCAAGGAGTAAAGGAAACCAGGACTAGGTAGCTCTCGGTGACAGTAACCTGTTGAGAGCAAAGTTATTTACCTCGTAGAGGTGGGTTGCTAATTCTGTGGAGAGGGCGATAGCATATCCCAAATTGTGGTAAAGTCTTAAAGTCTGAGAAGAAAATAAGGAATAATAAACTGTTTATTTGGGGACTAGCCCTGTGGGCCTCAGTTCTTTGCACCAAGGTCAACGGGTGCAACTGTAAGTGGACCTTTGAGGAGCTCACGAAGCCTCTCCTCTCCTCCCACCCATCACTCTTGGGTCTGTGAACAGTAACGGTTGTAGCATAACATCCCATGAGGTGTGATCCTCCAGAAACCAAACCAAAGAGATTTCAAATCTAGTTGGCTCTTCTATATCTAGGCTCTCATCGTGTAGCTCTGGACCTTACCTTGAACTCACACCATCCTAAAAACATTTCTTAAGCAATCTGGTGGTGTCCAGTAGGGCAAATATATTATGCATTGGAGAGCTCCAAGGTTTATACCTTCCTGGGAAATTGTGCCTTTCTCAGAAGGAAACAAGATTTCCTGGGAGAGTGGGGTTTGGGTACAACTAAAATATGTCAATTCCCAGATTCCTGATTTAAAGGTAGAGAAAAAGAGAGAGGAATGAGAAGCTGATGCTACCAGGGGTCTTCCATGTATTAAAATGGAAGACTAACCAGTTGAAGGAGAGACCTGTCAGTGATGTCAGGAATAGTATGATTTTCTGTCTCCACAATCGTGTTCTGGGATAACAAGAAAAAGGGCCTGTTAGTTCCTAACCACTAAGCCCTAGTGAAAAGCCATCCTCTCTTATCCACGCCAAGTTTGCCAGTGCACACAATGTCCTCCACGAGGTTCAAGAAAGCTGAACACACACCCTCCCCAAAGTGCTTACATCTACTGCCCCGAGCAAACACAGCATGGCCATTAAACCAAGCACAATATGCATTCTCACAAGCCGAGGGATTTCCATGATGACAGGGGCAAGGAAATTGGTGGTGGAGGCAGTGAACAGAAAGGAGGAATAGAGCGGAAAGCCATTTTGGGTAAGAAAAATGAAGTGGAAATGAACTCAGTGGCAAGCCTCCTGATACAGAGAAAATTAAATTGTTTCTCAGCCTTCCAAGACTCTTCCAAAATTATGCTCAGTTACAAAAAGGCAAATATTTGTACATGTTCACAACCTTCATGCACGCCAGCCCGGGACGGGTTGGGCAGTAAAGCTGGCTGGGCTTCCTTGCAAGCCAAAGCCTTCTGACTTTGGCTGGTTCTGTTGCATCCTCTGAGGTCAGCAGGCTCTTAGCCCCCTAAGCCCCTTATGCCTGGATCTCTCTTGGGTATCCCTGGGGTTGGAATTATTGTTTAAATGCTGATGCAAGGTAATGGTTCTTTCATCTTATTTTTTATCTCCAAGCATTAAACTTAAGTTACTTTGGACTGAGTGATTTCATTAGATCCAGTGAAATGAGGCCCTTATAACCCACAATGTTTAATACAGAGAAATCTGTAAGACTACTGGGACTTGTTTTAGCAATACTCTGAAGTTCAGTTTGGACTACAAACTTTGAATGCTGCTTACTTGAAAACAAAGATACCTAGGTCTTGAACATCATCAACAATTCATTTATTCATAGAAAACTTCTCTCCATAAGGAAACGTGCTAAAAAAAAAAAAAAGAAAGAAATTGTTTGGGGCCACGAGAGACATTCATATTGCTTTGAATGAACTGAAACTGTACAGAGGGGCAATTCCCAAGGTAATGAAAAGTCTGAAAAGTAAATAGAAAACTGTGGTCTTGCCCAATTTGGAAATTCCTAATTTCAGAAGTTGAAAGGGTTGGTGGTTCAACTTTTCTCTCTCATGGGACAGTCAAGATTTTTTCTTTGTGGTCTGGCTTATTCCCATTCTGACAAACTGATATACCTGTCCACAGACTTTTTAAACAATGAATTCTGCAAGGATGAAAATGTTAAAAAAATAAAAAATACGGGGCTCTGCACAGTATGCCGATGGGCAGAACAAAAAAGCTTGAAAGTGTCCTGTGATTCCAGATGAATGTGAGTCCACCAGAGGCTCTTCCAGAGTTAAGGAAATGTCCTGTTACTTGAAGCACAGATGATGCTGGCTTATGAAACTCTGGCAGACTAGCTAGCTGCTTACAGAAACAATGCTTATCACTGGGAATTCTCATCGACCTCAGTGGCAGGATCCCAAGTTGATGAGGGATCTTTTCATGCTAAGTATGTACTCAAAATCCTAAAAATGACCCAAAGAGACTCTGAGTCGCCCTGCTGTGTTAAAAGAAATCTCTAACAAGAGACATATGGACAATGATATATAAACTTTCTATATATTTACAAAAGGACTGTGCAGGGGCATTGCCCTTTCTTTGCTTTCCAATTTGTAATTTCTTCTTCTCATCAGGACCACTTCATTTGGAGCCAGCATTTCATATATAAAGGACAGAAATCTCTTGGTCTCAGCTGGCCAGCCATGGACCTCACTAACTCAAAATCATCATCTTTAAAAAGTTTCTCACTGACATTCAGTTTACTCACTGCCAAATATGATTAAAACAGTGTCCCATAATGAACTGATTTTAATAAAAACATACCAACAGACAAACCTTGCTCTGGGTTGTTAAACTGCCGTCCTCAACCTACACTGAACAACAATTCAAACAGGAGAGAGAAATGCCACAGTACCTGACGTGCAAGCACCTTTTCCCCACCTGTTAGAGACCTGTGAATTCAGGACAGTATATCTCATTCCCTGGTGTAGCCCAGACGGTTACCTTCTGTGACAGTCTTGAGATGCCATGCGTCCTTGGAAGGAGGATGCCCCTCCCCAGGGTTTGTGACATGCTCGCTGGTTAAAGCACAGCTATTTGTGTTAGAAACCCATTGGCCGGTACCTGGCATGCAGTGAATGGTTTAATTCTCCAGAGGAAAGGGGGGATATCGAGGACAGAGATCTGGAGACTAAAGGTGTTCCCTTTGAAGTGCAGCAACTTGGGTTCTTCCAGCAGCTGTCCGCCCTGATGCCTTTCATCCGAGACCACTTCCTGAAGAAGAGGAAAGAGAAAAGAGGAGCAGCAGTGAAGCATCCGGTGCCTCAGGTCCTCTCCATCCGTGGGTATCACTGCTCACGACCGTGTGTCTCCCAGAGGTGAAGACAGTGATGGACACACACGTTTCCCACCTCTCCACATCCCTGCAAGGTTCAGAACGAAGGACTAAAGCCTACTGGGTTAAAGGATTTGGAAAGAAAGAGACAACTGCTCTTCACTGTTTGTGTTGCTTAGGGTTTTGAACACCCTGCACCTTTCTTTGAAACCAAAAGACCTCCCTTGCTCCCAAGCAGATTATAATACTGTTGTTTCCACAAGGATATGAAGTTTATTCTCTGATATGACCATGATCAAGGGATGTACTTGTACTTAACCTGACACATCAGCAAATTTCACAATGAAGACAGAAACAGCTCCTCCGCTCTGGTTCCATTATTCTTTACTAGCACAGTTATTATCTGATATTTATTGTTTTGGCTTAAAATAAATGTCCCAGAATGCATATATTATGTTTGTTTATACTAATGTTTATAACAAATATTATGCAAAAAAGCCAAAAACACCCCAATAGTTGTTTATCAAGTGAGCTTTAGTTCAGGGAAAAAAAAAATCAAATTCCTGAGGTAAAAACTCCTCTATTATTCACTGAGAAATTTCTATGATTGTATCTAATACAAACACATCCCAAATACATTTTATTGAGTAAACCACTTAATTGGTTCTAAATTTGCAGTGTTTGGAATTATACTGGAGAGATGACAGGACAACTGAAATAACAGAACAAATATTCTGTAATACGTTATACTACTTGCAGGGGCGAGGTTTTCAGTGTTACTGAAAACAAGAGTTCTCTCTAAATCCGTTTTTAAAATCACCATTAATTGACTTATAATTTCCTTGCAGAGCTCAGAGAAACACAAAAACTGAAATCTGTGATGTCTTATAAACTTCCCAGATTCTTAAAACCAGGTTCTAAAAAAGGTTGTAAGAAATAAGGCAAATAGGTTTATAAATACAATAGAACTTACATTTTAATTGTTAGTGAGTAAAAGCAGCTTTACAGGTTATCTTATCCATTTCCTGTCTATAAGTAGAATAACATTAATAAAAGCCTTTCTAAGAAGTAGCCACTCAACCTTTATCCTTTACGTTCACATCAACTATTAACAGGTTCCTAGTGACGTTTTTCAGGACTAAATGATTGAGTTCCAATGTCATTTTCTCCAGGGCTTCGGTCTTGCCAGTGAGAGGGGTGACCCTTGGATCAATGCTAAACTTGCTGCGATGATGGAAATGTTCTCTATCTGCCGTGCATTATGGTATCCTCTAGCAGCAGTGCCTAGTAAGCACTAGTGGCTACGGTGACTAAGGAACTGAATTTTTCATTTTAATTTAATTTAAATACCCACATGTGGTTCGCAATTACTGTACTGAACAGTACAGTGTTATGGAATTCATAACATTGTGGATTTCAGTGTTGGGCACAATAACATAGTAGCCAGAGTCCGATGGGGGCTGCAAAGAGTGGAAGGAAAATGGCAGGGTAGGGAGGAAAGGGAGATGATTCTAAGTGCCTACTTGGTGAGACATTTGGCCTCTTACGGATGCTGGTCATTGGTTCTTTCTTCTGAGCTTTAGTAAGTGTCCACCAGAGCTATGCTCGAGCTAGGTGCTGGGTATACAGAAATGAAACAGTCCCTTCCACCAAGAAGCTCACAGTCTAGTGAGAGGGTTAGAAGAGTAGGCATATGATTATAATATAGGATCTAAGTATTACAATCCCCATATGCTGGGAGGTAAAGGAAGACAGAGGGCGCCTGATTGGATGGGAGGTGAGTCCTGGAAGAGGGTCAGGGAATTAATAGAGATGTAATGTTCGAGTTCAACCTTGAAGTAAATATAGGTGTTGCCCACTTGGATAGGAGGGAGAGGGCATTGCAGACACTGAGCAGGACCTGCAAAATGGCGTGGTGCCTGGCAGCTGAGACAGAGATTGGGTGGAAGGTGTGTGACTGGAGATGATGAAGACAGAGGGCACAGGCCAAGTCATCAATTCTTGCTTGCCATGCTAAGGGCTTGGTATTTTATTTTCAAACAGTATTGCTCAGGTTTTAAGGTGCATATGAATCTCTGGAAGACGACGTATACACAAAAGAGTACTAATCTTGTAAACCAAAGACGGAGGAATCAGATTTCAATCAAATTTCTGTGTGGTCTTGAGCAAATTATGTATTTTCCTTAGTCCTCAGTTCCTTACCTGGGTTTATTCATGGCCAAGCAAAGTAAACATCATGATATTATATTGACCTCTTTTAGCAATTCTGGTGCAAGTTTAGAAACATGTACAAATAAGAAACATGCTTATTAAAAACATATAAAAGCCGCAGTATAATAAGACTATTGACTCTTCTAAGTGTATCTGAACTAAGTTCGCTAATTCATACCCCATTTCTTTAAAATTTAACTTGCCTTAATGTACAAGGAAGTTAAACTGACATCAGGAGATGAAGTAACTTATCCAAGATCATGCATTACTTAGTGCAGTATGAGGCGACTGTAATGTTTAGAAACTACACAGAATTATTATATTAGAAAGAAACTTAATGAAGATTTGATCACTACCTTATTTACAGATAAGCCTCTTCCCAAGTTATTTGTCTAAAGCCACATAGTTAATAAAGAGCTAAGACTAGAACAGGGTACCCTGATCTCAGTCTAGTGTTTTTTTGTTTTAGATTTCCTGCCTCTTCTTATGCTATGCTTGATATTTTTTTAAAAAGTCATGTGAGAGTCAGACTGCTATTAACTGTCCCATAAATAATTTTTCACTGATATGAGACATATGTATAAGATAATTCAGTCTTTATTTGTCCTAGAGTTATATATATTGTCTAAACAGGCCCTGAAATGCAGAATGAATATTAGGAATTTTTTAAATGGACATCTACTTATAATTATCAGAGAGGAAAGGGTACCTTTTAAAAATTTCTGCTTTAATGCCCTAAATTTAAATACAACCATGATTTGTTTTTTGCTTTTTTAGCTTGCTACTTTAATCTGCACATATCGAACCAACTATATACAATTAACAGCGTCTCCTAATCTTCCACAAAATATTAAGCAATTATAGTTATTCTGTACCAAAACAATTAAAATGAGAAAGCCCAATAATGAACTAATCATTGTATTTATCTATTTGTAAAGGCACAATTGGCTTCAGAGTTAAAGAAATAAAAAGTGCAAGCTTTAAAACTACCTCCGCATAGAATGGGTGGCACTTAACGCAAACTTCCTGGTCCTGCCATTAGGCTGTTGTAACACTCTCAGGGGCTGCGCCTGGACAGCTGTGCTTTTAAACTTCTCGTATGGTTTCGATGCCCAGCCAGGTTTGGGCATTGGTGCTACAAACAGCCCTGCTGAGCTAGTCCTGGTGAATCACTCATGGGGATGTACCACCCCAAGAGTGAGGCCTGACGTTCACTTGAATTTTCCTGTCTGCCTCCTAGATGGTAAGGACCTGTTCTATGTCCAGTTCCATTGTTCAATTAGTATCTGAGTTAATGAAACGAGAAAGTAGAGCCTGGCCAGTTTCTTGTATATGAAATGCACCTGACAGCTCTGGATGGTGGTTTTCCTAGACATTTTCCATCATTTCACATCGGGGGTTGCACGTCCTCCAGTTCTAGGAGCTGTGGCCGGGAGAAACTTGTACCTCACTGAGCTCTTTATGTTGATTTAATGAGACAGGCAGCAATATTCAGGAGTGCTTCAGGGACACTAAAACAGGCAGCCAAATTTACATATTTATGAGACAAAACTGTTTGAACTTACACACACATACCCAAGTTATGTCGCTGTAGTGTTTTTCTTTAAATGCTTTACGTGAACAATATTTCCCAAGGTTGCATTATTGATAAACATAAGAACTACATCTGGAGGAAATCCTTTGAAATTAGATTCTAAACCTCACTGAGCTCTTTATGTTGATTTAATGAGACAGGCAGCAATATTCAGGTGTGCTTCAGGGACACTAAAACAGGCAGCCGAATTTACATATTTATGAGACAAAACTGTTTGAACTTACACACACACACCCAAGTTATGTCGCTGTAGTGTTTTTCTTTAAATGCTTTACGTGAACAATATTTCCCAAAGTTGCATTATTGATAAACATAAGAACTACATCTGGAGGAAATCCTTTGAAATTAGATTCTAAATCCACATTAATGCCAAGTAAGTAATGAGTACTGAGAGGTACTGAATAGGAGTGCTGGAAGCAGTGCAGAAAAAAAACTAGTTGTGTTTTCTTTTTTCTTTCTAAGGTGAGATAGTGCAAGTGCTTAAGTCCTTGTTTTCTGTATGTCAAGGTTTGTCAGAGCTGTGTGTGTGTGTCAGCAGGTAATAAAACACAATAACAAAAAACTAGGTCTTAAAATGTTACTGCTTTGAAAATATATCCTCATTCCTCAACCTTTGGTGTGAATTTATCAAAGGAGACGATGTTGCACACACAAACATAAAATGGCAGCTCTAATTATTACAGAAGCACACAGGCAGGAAGGACAGGAAGTCATTTAGTCTTTCTCTTGTTACCCTTCAGGCAGATGACATTTTCATCTTTTTAAAACATGTCTGAAACGATTTAATTTTCCATAGGGGTATTTATCAGAAGAGATCTGCAAAATCTGAAACTAAATTAATTATGTCTTAGTCATGCATATGAGGCATTTTGTTTGGGTCATGCAAAGAAACTGCTACTATTATTCAGATAAGCTATCTCCAGAGCAAATGAGAAGCTGGCAGAGCAGTGCTGCAGGAGGTATAGGGGGAAGAGACACGACTGAAAACAGAGACTGTTTCTATTCAGTTACCAAAATTCTCTGAAAGAATATTCTTTGGTGCGGTCATTATGTTGCCTGGCTCCCTCTGATTTCTGAGAGGACAGGTGGAGTTGGGTATGAAAGATTTCTTTCTTGCAAGGTCTTCCAGTGAGAGGTGAGCTTTTAAGTGCTTTATGGGACATAATTTCCCAGGGAGATATGAATGAAATGGAAGGCAGCTGAGCCCTTTAACCAGGCTTCCTTCTTGGTTAAGAGTACAGCTCTAGTTGGGCACATACTTGTAGTCACTTCTTTGAGATAGGAAAGATGCACTACAATAGATAGAAGCAGCTGTCACAGCCATGCTTGGATTTACTTCCTAATCACGACAAATATTTCATTATAGTAATAGCTGAATCAAATTCCAGGATGAGCAATTTCTGCAGAAATGCTCCATGAAAAACTACATGTTAATTTTGATTAAGAAGTCGGTTCAATGAAGGTTGCAGGAAACGAGTCACCACTGTATAGCATACTTTCGGTTTACACCACACAAGTTGGGGATGGTAATAATCTGTGAAGTGTTTCAGAGGTTCAAAAAGTGAACTGTTGCTAAAGCTTTTTAACAGTGGAACTATTTTAATCAGTTAGCAACTACATAATTTCCCCCCTAATTAGATATCATGTATGAAGCCATAAAAATATGACAGAGATGATTTGAGATATTAAGGTGCCCTGAGCACATTCAATTAGCAAGGTAAAAATCCAGAAAGTGAGATCCTTTCAGACACAGAAACCACAGACTAAGACTGGGGAGTAAATGGTTGTTTCCTGGACTAAGAAGTTTTAGTTCAGAAAAGTTACAAGTTACATTTTAATGTATCTGTGGGCCAGAAAAGCTATTCAACCAAGGTTGATGATCTTGCAGAACCCCAGGGGGGGAAGCACAGTCTTTGCTGCTCGTGACAGCTGTCACATACATCCTGTCAACAGCAACTACAACGAAACCCAACTTTAAAGTCACCTTTATTTGACATAACAGAAGAGAGAATGAATCTCTGGAGGTAAAGAGATTGCAATGAATAGGGTCAAAGGTATTTGTACTGAAAACTATTTCTGTAAAGCAAAATTAAAGAGTTTTACTAATTTAAGATACCTCTAAATGATGAAATAAAGATATTTTAATTCAGTTACAGGGATAACATTTTCCCGAGCACTGACTAAGAAGGGTATATTACCAGTGGGAATGAGTGAAGGTGTGCAAAGCTGTGCTTAGGGCTGAGTTCTCATGACTTCCACAGCAATTCATAATCACATGTGAACAGTGAGCTGTTGTAGAATCCAGTAGCAACCAACAAGAGTGAAAGCAGATTATCAGAAAGGCTCTGAGAATAAACTTTCTAGTCAAATGTCTGTCTCGCTCGAATATACATCAGCAGTGAGACTATTATTCAAACAAAATTCCAAACTGGTTATGAGGCTTGAAAGCAGATTATCAGAAAGGCTCTGAGAATAAACTTTCTAGTCAAATGTCTGTCTCACTCGAATATACATCAGCAGTGAGACTATTATTCAAACAAAATTCCAAACTGGTTATGAGGCTGACATCCAAGGCGGTTACAGTCACAGTGGCCCACAGTGGGTTATCCACATGAGCCAGGGGACTGGAAATCTTTCGTGGGCCTCGGTGTTTACTCAGGTCACTCAGCCTTTAACGTCTGGCTGAGTTACCAAACATCCACCTTGAGTCATGGTACATTTCACAACAGTTTAGTGGTCGTACTGACCCTCAGATAAACTCTTCTATTTTGACATTCATTCTTTATTTTTGCTTACTGAATGTCCATTATGTATTCTCTCTTGGAGAAATCCTCCTATTGGGGGTGGGAGAGCAGATGAGCGTATACAGTGGCAACCACAGGATGCAGTTTATCTACTTAAACTGAAGTCCCTTACTCTACAAAATGGCATACCTATGATATGAAAGAAGCCCCTTTCAGGACCAGCCAGAGATAAAGTGTGCTCTTCATAGTGACCTGTGCTACTTAAGAGACAGGGAAGGTGTGGGAACTCAGGCTGGCACCGTGTCACCTTTAATGGCTTATATACAGGTCACTGTATCTTTTCTATCAGTAAACACGAGTTTTCTAGCTCAGTATCTTAAAATCTAGTTACTGAGGAAATGCTCTGCATAATGGACTTAATGATCCGGGACTGGAATAGCAGGGATCTGGAATGAGGTGTGTCAGGAGAGCTATGCTATTTATATATGGGAAAAGCTTACACAGGCAGTTCTGCATTATCCTTGCTGCTATTAATAAACTCGTGCTCTTCATGAGTAGCTAATTTAAAATCAATCTTACATGATTAAGAGTACTAAAAATGGAAAGAAACCTTGAACCACCTCTGCCCTAGTAGCCCTGATAATAGACTCTGTGTGCAACCTGGTGATAGTATGATTTATAACTGTTGTTCCCTACCTACAACCTTCAGTTGATTCAAACTGTTTTTTCACTGTCCTGTGCACAGCAAGTAACTCTTTTTGTTCCTGTGGCTCATGATATTTTCCCTCTTGAAATGATATTCTTTGATTTATAACTGTTGTTCCCTACCTACAACCTTCAGTTGATTCAAACTGTTTTTTCACTGCCCTGTGCTCAGCAAGTAACTCTTTTTGTTCCTGTGGCTCATGATATTTTCCCTCTTGAAATGATATTCTTTTCTCTTCTGCTCCCAAATCTCATCCATTCATGAAAGTTTGCAGAGGGTTCTCAAAAACTGTTCTCCAACTCCTCTATCACATCTGCATCTTTGTTTTCTGAATTCTGACCACACTTCTAGCCAGTGTTCTAATTTAGTACATGATATTCTCTGTGTTAATTTAACTCTTCTCTGTTTTTGAGTGCCAAATACCTCATCCCCTCTTGCTCTGTTGGACACCCGATAACATGGCTCTTGCTTCAAGATAGGTATCCCAGTCAAATCAGTGGTGTGGGTTCATTTTCCAGATCCTCAATCATAGACTTCTCT
The DNA here is from genome assembly GCF_000696425.1 of Galeopterus variegatus. Taxonomy (NCBI): domain Eukaryota; kingdom Metazoa; phylum Chordata; class Mammalia; order Dermoptera; family Cynocephalidae; genus Galeopterus; species Galeopterus variegatus. The sequence continues at coordinate 142,211 of NW_007731459.1, read as the reverse complement.
GTTGATATTGATCTTTAGGGAACCCCATACTTTCATGACACCAAAAGAATTAAAGAAAATAGGCTGACCTGAAATGCACAAGGGGTATTGTCCACACAGTAAACTCTTAAGTTGTAATCCAGGGAGTTACAGGACATGCAGCCAAAAACTGCCACCTTGAGTTGCTTCACGGCACACTCTGTGATTGGTTCTCCCGTGAGGGCATATGTCCCGAAGCTGTCTAGGAGCACATGGCAAGCAAAGGGGTCCAAAAGGCAGTAACAGGATGTGGATTCATCCTCCACTGACATCACTTCCTGTTGGAGAAAGGTGTGTTATATTCTCTCAACTTGGAAATAAGAATAACAGTTATTCTGTAAGGACATAAATAAATAAATAAATAAAAATAACTTTTTCAGAATATTTTTGTTTTCCTAATTATCTTGATGCTAAATGTTCCTCTTCTACCAAAATAACTGTCTATATCAAGAACTCAAGAAAAAGTTATGTTCAGTGTGATATAATTCTACTTAATAGGTTATAACAAAAGTCAATTTGAAAGTTCTATTTATGGTTAATTTGTTCAATGTTGAGTTAAAAAAAAATCTTGGACATTAACATCAATAAGCAAACTGTTATTCATTCATTTATTTATTTTTTTTTACAAAGGTCTATTTAAGAAAACCTCTTTAAATATCCTTAAGGCAATGTTTATTTTCTCTCAAATGTTTATCCTCTTTAATTCCACTGAAATCACTCATGGAGCACCATTAAATAAATCACTGGGATAAGATGTACCAGAATATTTTTAAATTCCTGATAAAAACTTAGGTATGTGTGACTGATTTGATGGAGCATAAATATAACACCATCTGGATGTAGAAGATTGTGAGGAAGTACTGAGAAGAAAAGCTAAAGTGTAAAAATCAAGGCAAGGCAAAACATAATGGGAAGGAGACCAGAACATGGCCCCTTTATGAAACCCATGGAACTTCATGTCCTAGGAAATTTGCCTGAGGTTGTACTAGGACTAAATAAATAGCAGAATGCTTTCTGGAATGAAGAAAATAGACAAGTTTCAGGACACAGCTGGGCAGGGTAAATGCAATCCATTGCAGCAAGTGGGAATTTTCTTCTCCTAAAGAAACATGATTTTCCTTTTACTTCTTTTGCCTGGAACACCTCCTGGGAGGCAAAATCCCAGGGCTTTCTGGAACAGGTCATTGTGTTCCAACAAGATAATTCACCTGCTTTCATGCAAACTGACTTCAGTTGGACATAAAAGAATCCCTATCAGACAGATAAATCAGAGCTTTCACTTAAAATAGTAATTCACCTGAAATCTTTCTTTGCCCTGACTGCCTCCTGCATTGTTAGCCTCCCATTATGTGTCTCATTCTCTTTCCTTCTCTCTCTCTCTCTTCTCTCCTTGTACTGTATCTTTTTTGTATGTTCTCATATACACATGGAAACCCACTCATAATAATTCTCAATGCATTCATTAATTCACCAAACATATATTAAGCACCTAATGTGTTCCAGAATACATAAACATAGACATGTTATAATCCCCAGGATGGAAAGAACAGATACAGTGATTTCTTTTCTGAACACAACCTGCCTGCCCTGAGCCTCCTCCCTAACTCAGCAGAGGCCACAGAGTAATGTCAATTCAGATAGGGACAAGGCCTGGGAGGAAGTGACAAAAGTCAGTGAGCAGGTACATAAGGGTACATGTCTGTGTGGGTGTAGTGGATTGAATTATGTCCCCCAAAACTCCCCGAAGCTTGAACTGTGTCCACAAGTTTTATGTATTAGAAACTTAGCCCCCACAGTGACTGATAAGAGGGTGGGCAATCTTATTGTAATTGAAAGGTGGAGCCTTGAAGAGGTGATTAGATTGTAGGACCATGCCCTAGTGAATGAATTAAAAATGGTGGTCAGGTTGTGGTTCTGAGAGCTTTAAAAGAAGAGGAGAGTCTGTTTCTGTGCTCTCTTTGCTTCCACCATCATGCAATGTGAGACCCCCAGGTCATTGTCACCACCACCAGATGGACTTTCAACTTCCCAGCTTAAAACTGAAAGCAATAAATTTCATTTTCTTTATAAATTACCCAGTTCCAGGTATTTTTTTATAAGCAACAGAAACAGACTAATACAGAAAATTGGTACCAGGAGTGGGGTGTTCCTTATAAAAAATACTTGAAAATGTGGAAGCAGCTTTGGAACTGGGTATTGAGGAGAGGCTGGAGGAATTTGGAGGAGTAGGCTAGGAAAAGCCTATATGGTGGTGAAAGTTAAGATGACAAGAAAACCAAGGAAATTTTTAGAGATTGGTTATATGGTCGGAATATGGACTGTAAAGATCATTCTAACAAGGTCTCCATAGAAATAAGGAGTTTAGGGCCGAGCCCGTGGTGCACTCAGGAGAGTGCGGTGCTGGGAGCGCAGCAGCGCTCCCGCCGCGGGTTCGGATCCTATATAGGGTTGACCGGTGCACTCACTGGCTGAGCGCAGTGCGGCCGGTCTCAAAAAGGACAAAAAAAAAAATAAATAAATAAGAAATAAAGAAATAAGGAGTTTATTGGAAACCAAGGCAAAGATCACCCTGTTATGAACTGGAAGGGAATTTGGTTTGTATTGTGTCCACACCCTAGGACTTTGTAGAAATTAGAAATCAGGAGTTGTGAATCAGAGTATTTGGCAGAATAAATTTCTAAGCAGTAAAGCATTAAGGAAGTTGCATGGCTACTTGACAGCAAAGGCATGACATAAAGGCAGATAAAGAACCACAACCAGCTGAGGTGCTTGCTGAAGGCAAAGGGAATACAGAATGAGTAGTAGAAGAAGATAGTTATAAAAGCCAGCTTCAACCATGTCACCAGTTACAGAAAAGAGGATTGTAATTGTCTTCCCTATTGTGTTAAGAATATGGCTCTATGTATATATACTGTAAACATATTAAGCGATTATCTTCGTTAGAAATTAGAAATCAGGAGTTGTGAATCAGAGTATTTGGCAGAATAAATTTCTAAGCAGTAAAGCATTAAGGAAGTTGCATGGCTACTTGGCAGCAAAGGCATGACATAAAGACAGATAAAGAACCACAACCAGCTGAGGTGCTTGCTGAAGGCAAAGGGAATACAGAATGAGT
>NW_007731459.1:136761-138903 GCF_000696425.1 Galeopterus variegatus | reverse complement strand
CTTTACCTCCTCTTTTAGGAAAGGGATTAATGTGTTTTCAGTTGTATGCAGTATAGTTGTGACATGTTAGGTGACACTATTATGTTATTGTCCCATTTGAAGATTAAGTATGATTTAAGCAGATAGTATGGACTCCAAGTTGACAGGTGGTGGACTTGTGGTGAATTCTAGGTGTCAACTTGATTAGATTAAGGAATGTCAAGAAACCTGGTAAAGCTGTCTTTTAGGTGTGTCCATGAGGGTATTTCCAGAAGAGATTAGCATGAGAGCCTGAGTGGACTGTGTGGAAAAGACCCGCCCTCAATGTGGGTAGGAACCACCTAATCTTCTGGGGACCTGGAGAAAACAAAAGAGAAAAAAGGTGACACTCTCTATCCAGAGAGCTGGGATACACTCTTCTCTCCTGTCTGTGGACATCAGAGCTTGAGACATTTCAGCTTTTGGGTTCCAGGACTTACACCAAGGACACCATCAGCTTCCTTGGTTTGAGGCCTTTGGAGTTGGACTGAGCCACCCTACTGGCATCCAGTTTGCCGACGGCCTATCATGGGACTTCTCTTCATAATTGCATGAGCTAATTCCCCTAATAAATCCCCCTCATATATTTATAACATATCCTATTGATATCCTATTGATTCTGTCTCTCTGGAGATCCCTGACTAATACATTGGGTAATTACAACTGTACTCTAAAACCAACCAAAAAAAGCTCTGGATTATCTCTGGCCTCTCTTCCTTTACCATGGGGGGAAAAAAAAAAACCAAAAACCAAAAAACTAAGCAATATCTGAAGATGTTGTAAAACACCTGCCACCAACCTTTTGCAGAACAAGAAAACGCTGACTTGTGTTAAGAGAGGTTAAGGCTGAACCTATCTGTAGAACACAAGTCCTATTAAAAAGAAAGAACAGGTTCCCACCTCCCATTTGNTCAGGACCCCTTTTGGAAGGGGTCAGCAACACATTTACAAAGGACTGAGAACACGCATCTGTCCTGAACTTCTCGGGCATACAGATTGAGGTTTAGTCTAGATTCCAAATGTAGGTTGTGACAAACCAAGCAACCAAATGACCAATACTTCTTCGGAAATACAGGGCAGGATTGGAAAAGTCAGGTCTGGCTGGTGGGTCACGCATAGCCTTTATTCTTGTTGATACATTACCAGTGACCAAACCAAGAACTTTACAGAAATGACTGATCACATCATCTTATTACATCAGATTCCTTTCTCCCAATGACACGTTCTGCAATATTTTTAAAAATGCCGATAAAAGATAAAACACATATTTATGGAATAAAACAGCACTTCAAACATACATGGAGTATGTCTATTTTGGTTTTGAAAATATTTACTTTCTGCCAATGCACAAATATGTAGGTTATGTAATGATAGCCCAGGAGAACACTATAAATGTGTGTAATAAAGTAAATCAATCAATCGATCTCAATTTAAAATCATTCCACCTAAACCTCATGTTCAGATTTTTCTGTACTGTGAATTATTTACAATGGGAACGCAGAGTCATGAAACAGGTAAAAGAAAATGAAATTCAACTGAAAGGAAAAAATAAGACTTCACTGAATGCCTCCCTCTTTCATTTTCTTAATCTCTGTCCCCAAACAGTCAGGAGGGGTAGTTTATAGCACAGCAATCACTGAGAAGAACCCAGAAGTCCACTGACTTTTTTCTCAACTGTATAGGTGCCCTTTGATCTTTCTGTTTACTAGATTTTCACTTGTAAGAAACATAATGATATTTAATATAGTCAATAAAGCAATTTAGGACTTACAGATGAACAACGCTATGTGAGAGCTGGGATATTATCAAAGCCTTCAATCACACTATCCAGGAAAGACATTTAAATATGTCATCTCTGATCCAAAAAGCAATCCTTTGGGCAACATAAAGGCGAAATTTAGTGCTTAAAAGATACCACCTTGGGCCGACCCTGTGGCTCACTCGGGAGAGTGCGGCAGTGGGAGCTCAGCGGCGCTGGAGCGCTGAGGCTGCGGGTTCGGGTCCTATATAGGAATGGCTGGTGGCTCATGGGCTGAGCGTGGTGCAGACGACACCAAGCCAAGGGTTACGATCCCCTTACCGGGCACAAAAAAAAAAAAAAAAAAAAAACCACCTTTTCCATGA
>NW_007731459.1:133050-136613 GCF_000696425.1 Galeopterus variegatus | reverse complement strand
CTGTGAACTAATAAGAGCAGTGATTTCAGGGCCATAATGTTAATGACTTCCGTGTATCACACACCCTAGTGTGGTCTGTAGACTGCAAAGCCTTTTTGCACAGGACTTTTGCTGTTAATTTTTTTCATTGCTCTCTATCTACATGCACATGGATATCTATATACGTGCATACACACATATGTGTAATTTGAATGCTACTTATGGATAGAAAAAGATCAATAATTTAAGAGCCAGGTCTTATTTCTATAGACTCTCTGCTTTCTTAGATAGCTAATATATTTAATAAATTATCATTATATCAACTCACCATTAACAAAATTTCCAATGCCTTAAGGAAAGCGCACTATGGAAATTTAAGGCACCTTGGCGATGACACTGCTCTCCTGGCCTTGACCCTGGACACACACAGTCTGTCCTCAACACAGCAACCTGAGTGACTCTGCCGAAAATGACAGCTGATTCCTGCTTCAAGGAATTGCTGCTGTTCCTGCTGCTCTGGAGTGCTGGGTGCTGCCTGATACAGTTTTCCTCCAGATGTCCCCATGATTTAGCTCCCTCATGCCCTTCAGTCTTTGCCCAAATGACACCTACTAATGATGTTTTTGCCGACAAGGCTGTGGTAATTGCAACATTCCCTACACCAAAAGCTAATCTTTGCTTTTCTTTTTCTCCTCAACACTTAATGTCTTCTAATGTACATTACCATTGCTTACTTAGTATTATTATGATGTTTTTGTCTCCCACAAAATAGAATGTAAGCTCCATGAGGCCAGGGAGTTTATTCTTGTGTTGTTCGTCATTTATATCCCTAGTGCCTGACAGATGTCAGCTGTAAACACTCAAAAACGTTTGTTGAAAAGAAAATGGGAGCAGTTCAAAGTCGTTCCCCCTGATCAAAGCTGAACCATTTTGAGCATCAAAGTTTATAATGGTAGTAAAGGATTATAACCCATTAATACAAGAATCCACAAAATATACTGATATAAATGAATAAACAGGAGGGAAAACTCCCCCATACAATAGAAAACCAACTACCAAATGTAGAAAACCATCATTTAGCAACCAACCACATGATACTCAATTCAGTCAGGAACCATGAACGCATGCTAACCTACTGAGTGGGAACTGGAGAGTAGTAAAGAACTATTTACATGGTTTCAAAGTATCTTCCTGCAAATTACTTACTAATTACAAAAGGGTATAATATGACTTCACAGTGCAGAACCTTAACAGACAGCACCTAACACAAGTTATCAAAGTTAATGTTGCCAGTAATGGGATAAATCAAAAGAATATACCTCCTAATAGGACACAGTGAAGAGAACTCAGCATTGCTTCTGTGACATTCCCACCGAAAGTGCACAACCCGAACCTCACCACAAGGAAACATCAGACAAGCTCAGACTGAGGGACATTCAGTAAAATAACTGATCTGCACTCTTAAAAGCTGTCAATGTCATGAAATACAAAGAAAGACTCTGGAACTCCTCCACATTAAAGACTAAAGACACATGACAATGTAATGTAATGAACAGACTTGGATTTTCATTTGCTATAAGGGATGTGATTCAGGTAACAGGTGAAAAATGAGTAAGGTCTGTAGAGCAGGTAGTAGTATTTTATCAGTGTTAATTTCCTGGTTTGGATAATTGTGCTCTGGGTATACATGAATATTTCTTGTTTGGGGGATATATACGCTGAAGTATCTAGGGGTAAAGGAACATCTTGTTCACAATAGTTAAAAAAACATAAATATATACGTATGTGTGCATACAGATATGTATTTATTTGTGTGTGTACACACACTTGGAAAGAGAGTGAAGAGACAAATACAGCAAACGTGGTGAAATATTAACATTTGTGAACCTGAGTGTAGGATAGATAGGAATTCTTTATACTATTCTTGCAATNAAAAAAAAAAAAAAAAAAAGATACCACCTTTTCCATGATCCTATATAAACAAACATGTTTTCTGTGAGTGCATCTAACATGTTATTAATTTCTGAATTGCTTTTGTGGACATATCCTGTTCTTTCTCAAGTAGTAGTGGTCACTCTTGAGCTCATTATCTATACTTTGCTGCTGCAATAAAGCCAAGGCATCTAACTGAGCAGGAGCATCCTATATCTACTATATCCAAAACAGACCTGAACATTATCACATGGTCTCCCTCCCTCCCCAGGAAGCACTGGAGACGCCTTCAAAAAGGTCAGTCTTCCACAAAGGTAACCACAGTCCAAAGTTGGCAATACTTTCTGTACAAGAGAAACATAGATGAAGCTGAACACAGTGTGCAGTTACCTCTAGGCAAGGCAGGTGGGGGGAGGGGAAGGGGAAAACAGTGTATTACAAAGAGCAAACACCATGAAAAGCCTAGAACAATATACTTGAGATGTGAAAAAAATGTGAAATTCAAATGTGCACCCTGAGCAGCACAGAGTGGCAGCCGCAGGGGGACGCCCACCGGTGGCGGCTAGAGAGGGTGAAGCGCTTTCTGCGCCGCTGTCGCCTGCATTTATCATGGCCAGGGACCGCATGGATGCTTGTGAGTGACCGACGACAGGCTCTCCTGAAAGAACATTTAATTGCTTTCAGAGAATCATCCCCCTTGTTGAACATACTGTTTAAACATATGGGAATTTGGGGAATTATTTAATGCCAAATGAACTGAAATCAGCTAATTAGATGAACTCTCACGCGCATTGTGAATACAAGACTCCGTTCAGCGATAACTTAAACGGCATTAGGCGCCAGAGGCAGTGCACACTGAGTATTAGGCAGGGCATGGAACAGGAGTTTTGCATTAAGCAGGCACTGGGCATTTTCTTAAGTGCAAAATAAGTAAATCAAGACTGATATCTAACCTTTCTACGGTGAAAACAGTGTTCGTGGGTGTAGGTCTCTTTTTGGGGAAGAAACAAAACTTAATCTTCCATTTTTTCCCAGATGATTAATAGTAAATTGCTATTTTCTGTCACCTCCTATCTGGCAACCAGGGAGAATGACAAATATTAATGAAAGCTCTTCACACACCTGTGGAGGTGGGTGACAATAGCACAAGGTCACAGAAGTCAATCACAGTGATGGCAAAATGCCCCTACATTTCGGGCTCACGGGCTCCTGCTCTCTGTGACCATATTTTACTTTTCTTCCGTTACCATTAGGAGATTTCAGGCCAAATAACTGGCTCTTGTGACATTCCAAGGAAAGATGGGGTGAAGGTAGGGGGGTGTAGTTCAAGTGTAGTCACAGATACAGACTCAGGACATTTCAGGACAGAGGGCTGGGGAGAGAAGCCATTGGGCATGGACAAAAATGAAGCTCCATAAGGGAAATGTAGATGGCATTTAAGTTTTCCAACTTTATAAAATACATGAGAAGGCAGCATTCATATCCCTGCTGGAAAAAAAAAGCAACACATTTTTCTAAAATTGCTGTGAGTTAATAATAACTGTGAACTAATAACAGCAGTGATTTCAGGGCCATAATGTGAATGACCTCGGTGTATCACACACCCTAGTGTGGTCTGTAGACTGCAAAGCCTTTTTGCACAGGACTTTTGC
>NW_007731459.1:125425-133040 GCF_000696425.1 Galeopterus variegatus | reverse complement strand
TATTAACATTTGTGAACCTGAGTGTAGGATAGATAGGAATTCTTTATACTATTCTTGCAATTTTTCCTTAAGTTTGAGATTGTGTCAAAATAAAAAAATAAATAAACCTTTTGGATAAATGAATGAATGAAGATATAAGGCCCAGGGAGAATTTTTCCTGAATTTGTACAATGAAATCAGCAGGGCACCGACGCCTGTATAAAGTGCGTATGGAGGTGGTGGAGGCGTGGGGGCAGGTGGCAGTGAGGTGACAGTCTAACTGTGCTATGGGGTAACGAACACTCTCCAGCACCGTCCACACAGCAGCGCCACCCGGGGCATGCTGGAGACGATCCGCTCCAGGCAGCACCAACTACGGCAGGCTGCAGGTGCAAACCTGCACCTTCGGTTTTCGTGCTCAGCGTCTCACCTGATGCTAGACCTGCCGCGTGTCACTCTCTTCAAAGGAAACAATCAGGTCCACTTTCGAGATGAGGCTTTCATCACTGTTCCTGTCTGCCATGCTGCTCTTGGTAATTATCATTCCCTCCTTCCCTCCTTCTGATCTATATTATAGATTAATGTAGGTTTGATCACCTTCACCCAGAGTATCACTCAGGAATCCAGGCAGGAGAGGAATGATAGTTTTACTATGTCAGACCCTGGGTCGATATATAATTAAATCATATTTTAATGGAATACACATAAAATGCAGATAGATGGAAGCTGTCCTTAGTCATAAAGTTAGAGCCCAGAAAGCAAGGTAGCTCCAGCCTCCTATGTTTTTCTACCCAAGATGACACACGGTTTTAACTATTATTATGCTCTTTCTCTTTTCATTAAGACCATCAGGTTTTGAGCTAGAATGCTAAAATCGCTGTGGACGAAAACTGAGGTTTTGGGGTTTATTATTTCTGTTGTTTTCTTTCAGTCAGTTCCTTGTCTTACTAACCAGCTCTGTCTGACCAGAGATTTCTGGCCAGCCCCAGGACAATGACATCGCAGAATCTCCTGGAGAGATGGACGCTTTAATACCAGCATTTCTCACCAGTCAGCCCCAACACTGTGACTGTGTCCTGAGGACTTCAGTTTTTGTAATTGAGATGTATGAGTTAAGAAAATAGACTTTGGGAAAGTGGGTACAGGAGATGAGGAGAGCAACAGAGGAGAGGGACTGAGCAAAATATTCTCCTTGTTATAACAGACCCCTCTCTTTCTCTGTAAGTAGTTCTAAAACTGTAATGTGATTCTGGCTTCCTTGGGCAGCTTGTTAAGACTATATTCTTGGATAGCACCAATGAAGATTTTGACTCAGTATTTCTGAGATCGGGCCCAGGATCTCATTTTCTCTTACTCGCATTTCTACATGCAAGGTGGCCCTAGCATCAGCACTTGAGAAAAGTCATGTTGTTCTTTAGAAAATATTCAAAGCAACACCTCCTGCAGCAGGGTGCTTGGTGCTGTCAAACACAGGGTAGGCTTCCAAGCTGGAACGTGGATGCTGGTCAAGTTTAAACGCCCAACATTAAGGCCCTGGCTGATGTTGATTGCACAGGGACTGTTCCTACATCCCTGTTCTCTAAGTAGCGTGTGTATTAATAAGCATGGATGTCAGGTTGGGGGTTGATTAGCAGCAACTTGAAATAATGTTGTAGCTCATCCAGCCATTATATTCCATTCACTGGGGCAGGAAAAGGAGCAGTTGTGACAGCAGATTGTAACAAGCAACAAACACGGTTCACCAAGGCTAGAAGCACACAGCTCTACTATTAAACAGTTTAAAGATCTGGGTCACCCACGTGGTGTCATCTGAAATGGGAGCACAGCAATGGGGATGGTGCAAGGGTGGCTGAAGTGGGAGGGGAATTATACACACACTGAAAGGCTCTACTATTAAACAGTTTAAAGATCTGGGTCACCCACGTGGTGTCATCTGAAATGGGATCACAGCAATGGGGATGGTGCAAGGGTGGCTGAAGTGGGAGGGGAATTATACACACACTGAAATGAATATATCTGAACTTGCTGAAATTTGAGCAACCACCACAATGGAGATTACATTGTTTGCATATGTTAAACGGCTTTAGTTTACAACAAACATTCCTGGGGTGTTTACCAATTAATACACTAAAGGAATCACAAATCATGTGTAAAGCACCAGTTCCTACACATAATGTAAGCCTCATCTTTCATGCAGCGTCGGGCTTGTGTTTAACTTGTTTTTAGGAAATCCGAAATGACGGCTCACCGAAAGTGCCCTCCAGTGACAGGCAGTGAGGGGGAGAGAGAAAGTGGATGTCTGCCTCGGTTTTTGTATCTGCTTCTTCTTTCCCCATTTACATTTTGAATGGGGGTAACAGCCTTCTCTGGAGGAATCTGAATCTGTTTTAGGCTGGGGAAGGACCTAGGAGTCATCAGGCCCAACACCTTCATCGTTCAGATGCTTGGCAAGGGGTGGAGTGACATGGCCAAAGTCACCTTTGGGAGGCAGAGCAGGCACCGGAATCCACTTGCCTGTTGATGGTTTGCGGGGAGGGAGGGTGCTGAGGTGAGGGGCGGCAAGTAGAAGAGATATGTTCCCTGGGACTTACAAGGGCACATCAAAAAGTTCATGGAAAAATGGAACAGAAAGATACTAAAAATCTTTCTATGAATTTTGGAAGACCCCTCACATTCTCCAAACCTGGGACTTTAGGGTAAGATGTTGGCATGGGAATTGTTAAGGTTGTATTCATAGACACTGGAGAAAGCCTCAGGAAGCAAAGCCTTGAGGTACATAGAGTGGTCAAAACAGAGGCTTGTGTTACGTTCCTGTTAACTGTTACAGCACAGACTTACGGGCTCAAGACAACAAAGATTTATGATCTTAACAGGTCTGTAGATGAGCTCTCACAGGCTAACACTAAGGTGTCAGCAGGTCTGTGGTCCTTCCGGAGGCTCTGGGGGAGAATCCATTTCCTTGCCTTTTCCAGCTGCTAGAGGACACCTGCACTCCTTGGCTGAAGGCCCATTTCCCCCGTCTTCAAATCTCTGCCTCTGACACTATCCTCCTCTTATAAGGATCCTTACAGTAGGCCCACCCGGATAATCCACGGTAATCTGTCTTTCTCAAGGTCTTTAACCTTAATTACACATGAGAAGTCCCTTTGGCCATGTAAGGTAGTATATTCACAGGTTCCAGACATTAGGATGTGGACACGTTTGAGAGCCATTCCTCTGCCTACCCCGTGCTTTTCATGACCCCTCTCCTACCGTGACCTAAGCCACCGTTGTCTCCCAGACACCACACAATCTGACCAAGGTGGCTGTTCCTCGTTGGGTTATCTGCATTGCTCTATCCACCCTAATTTCCAGAGTGAAGCTCCATATCTGCACATAACTTTATGGAGTCCTGGGAAGTTATGGTTTATCTTAACGGGCATAACCGAGGGAGGCTGATTGTCCAGGTTTTCAAAGAGCTGTGTAGATTGTCTTAGAAAACACGGAGGCAGCCTCAGTGTGGGCTGGTATCTCCTGGCATTTTTATTAGGCTGTATCTAGGTAAAGAGGAGATAATGATGTATACTAAATATCTTACTAGGGCAGGTTATTTCTACTTCTAGCATGGGCAATAAAAGAGATGGCACAAACAAATAAAAATAATTACAGTATGTGATGCTGTCTTACAATGTGCAATCAAACTCATGAACTATTGACTTTCTCCTTATTGAATTAAGGTACATCTTCCACTCAGACCTATTAACAACATTCACAGACCATTGTAATCTCTTCAATAGAATCTTTAATTAAACACTCCTCTGGACCACTCTAATCACTCCACATTGTGAGCTCACATAGGCTTCAAATGTACTTTGATTAAGATGATGGCAATTTTTATTTATGTGTGTGTATTTGTAGATCAAGGGGGCATGAGGTATAACGGACGCTGACCAGCATGGGACGGGGAAATGCTCCTTTCCAGAAAAAGCAAGTCCTAAAAGGACCATGTTAGGAATCCTTTTTTTCCCGTCACTCTTTCTCTTTTTCTTCCTCGCCTCACTTTTGGGGGTAATGGCATTATATTGTAACCTAAATGACTTTGTAAAGAAACCATTGTGATTTTACCGGGGAAAAGAGAATAATCTTCAGCTAAAGGTGCATTAACCCTTCTAAGGCCATTAAGACACCATTTGATAAATTGCCCTTTTTCTTACACTGCATGGTAGTGGTAGCCTGAAAGAATTAATGTATTTTCTAAATGGCAGCAATTTACTCCCCTTGCATGAGCACAAAGAGCCCTCCGCCTCTTTTTAGTTCCTTAGGAAGCAATTTCCCTTGGCAGTTCCCTATGCCTGCTATAGTGTTAATTAATGCCAAATCTCTTAAAAACGATAGGTATATGTCTTCAATTTGATTCTTCAAATAAAAATTTCTAAATCTCACTTAAAGCATCAAACTAGAATCAAAGCCATGACTGACTACTGACAAAAAATGCTGACAGGGACAATCCATTCATTTCCATCCATCAGTACCTAGCAAGAAACGTCTGGCAAAATAGACAGGGACAAAGCTTGTTCGCGGTGGCACAAGCCACCTGCCCTGCCTCACCCGTCACTGATCTCCTAATCTAAACACCGGCCCAGCTGGACTCCACTGTTTGGACTCGCACAGTATTCCTTTAGAGTATAAGCCAGAGACCAGACTGTTACGAGAAACAGAGGTAGACTCAAAGGAATTCATGCAGGGAGATCTCTGTGTCTCCACAAGGCTCTTCAGTTTAAAGTGAACTGTTCACGTTTGCTGTAACTGAATTCATCTCTACTCTGAGTTTAGGAAGGTGGCAGCGGTGAGAAGGGAAGAACCCCGTGCCCACAGGACAGAGCTAAAGCAGACTCCATGCACTTCAGAGAGCTCTTGTGACCTATGTGACTTAAAAAACTAAAGGATGGATTAAATGATGGCATAATGTAGCACTTAATTGACACTATAGTTTGCACTGGACTTCTCACATATAGTCATTTTACTGTCCTCCCCAAATCCTGAGACACAGTTAATAATATACAAAATGTATAGATGATTAACTGAGGCCTAGATCAGAATGATTTGCCCAAGGTCTCATAGGCTGTTGGCAAAGGGGACTGGAAGCCAAGCCTTCTGGATCCCCGTGCTCCCCGCACTCTCCCATCTCATCTCATTTCCAATAACACTATTTCTGATGCAATACCACTGCCCAGATCTGCACTATTATCCTGACACGTTACAGATGTTATCAGATCACTTCAATGAGCTCCAGGTTTGGCAGGTTCTTACTCAGGAGGGCAAAGAAAACAAAGGCAGGCAGAAGATTTCTCCTTGAATAGGAAAGCATATTCTGTGCCCCATATCATGACATCTTACTAGTAAGTAGGACTGCTGGCACACACTCTGGCCAAAAGCTGGATGTGGGATTTTAATTCAGAAGTAGTTTTTTGTTCTTGGTTATAAATATCATTTTTCCCTTTATTTATTCCTTAATCAATTTTTTCCTACCCCTTCTCTTTCAAGTCAAAGAGCTGTGTTTAGGACGCCGGAAAGAAATCCAAAGTTGCTCCCAGAGCAAACATTATCACAAACTCTCAACTGACCCTCAGCTGGCAAATCTCTCTATGCTAATTAATCATCACTTCTTAAACCAGAATTCTGGGAATTATCTTCAACTCCATCTCCTTCACCCCACATTCAAACACATGCACGCGCGTGCGCGCACACACACCAGATCCTGTCAAGTTCCTCCTCCAGGGTCTTTAAACTCCCCAGTCACAGCGATGTGAGGATTAGAGAATGGATTTAAAACATTTACAACCAGAAATGAGGACACTCAAAAGTAGAGTGACTATAATTTATTGTCCAAATTAAGATACTTTTGAGGGAGAAAAGCGACACTATTAAATTGTGCCAAGTAAAATGAGACATTTCCAGTGAGCTCTCAAGAAGAGTGCTTATATAATGATTTGAACTCAGGCAGTGGCGGTGGAGATGAAGCACCAGATAACATATCTACAACGTGAACCAGGTCTCCCAAGTCTTCAGCCTCATCAGTTCCTGCCTGTCAGATAAATTTCACTTCCCCCTAGGTAGCATGCAACACTTAATGATCTAGTCATTTTTTCAGACCCCTTCCTTGTCTCTTTTCCTGTCATGGTTTGCTCTGTTTGCAAACTATGTCATGGTATTTATACCTCTGTGCCTTTGCACGTACTGTTCCCTTTGACTGGAATGACTTTTACTCTCTGTCTCTCAGTTCACAAGTCAATTGCCACTTCCTCTGAAACCTTCCCTGAGCCCGTAGACGGGATCTGCCCCTTCCCTCCTGTCACCACATGGACCACACTGTGATATCATCACTCATTTAAGTAACTGGGTTTGCTTATGTGGCTTTATTTATTAAGGTATTAAATGGTTTTAGTTTTCCTAGTAATCACTAACCATTGTGCTTGGCAGACCATCCATGGCAGCATGGTCTCTTGAAGACATTTCATTTTGTTTCTGTAACTTTTTGGTAATATCTAGTTATTAAAATAGTTGAATTGGATTTTTAAGAATTGTTTTTCTTTGTTTTAAAACTTTAGTCTTACATCTGATTCAAAACCCCACCTGTGCCCACGGATCAACGTGTGCTGTGGCACACGCACACCCATGCACATGAGGCTCCAGAAGCTTGGTCTGGAGAAAAGGGAGGGTTGTCTGTTTCCTCATGTGCTCCCTCTTCCACGAGCTTATCCCTATAGCACTGCAGTAGAAAAGAGGGGAAGGAAAACACACGTCACCCCTTACTTAACTACCTGTGGCAAGGTGACGATCTTTTTTCTTGGATGACTTAGGAGATTTTAAAGATAATTGATCGTGGACTCAATATAGGTGGGTGGTGACTCCGAAGGGCCTCACTGATGGAGGGTGGAGGTGACTGGACTGCCAACCGTTGCTCCTGTGCACCTGTAGTCCTTTGTGAGTTTCAGCCACACCCACCAACTGGTCCCCAGCTGGCAGTATCTTGATCCTGCTGTCCGAGCCTTTCTGCCTCACACTGCAGTGACCCCAGGCAAACACGTGGTTTTCAATTTCACTTACCCTCTCTGGCCCCCAACTCTCGGCCAGAGCTCATCTTCTTGACTTCTTGGGAATCTGGGCACTGGAAATTATGGATGTGCTCTTTGTCTCCTCTCTCCTTGGCTTTACCACCATGCCCTCTCTTCTAAGAGCTTGTGGTTTTCAATTTCACTTACCCTCTCTGGCCCCCAACTCTCGGCCAGAGCTCATCTTCTTGACTTCTTGGGAATCTGGGCACTGGAAATTACGGATGTGCTCTTTGTCTCCTCTCTCCTTGGCTTTACCACCATGCCCTCTCTTCTAAGAGCTTTTTCTGCTGTCCTCTGGTAGCATGGAACAAGTCAACAGACTAATAAGCAATGAGAAAACCATGTAAAGGTGTCTACTACCTACAGATGACCCAAGCTGTATGAGTATTTCTCTCAGGGCCCCTCTCTTGTGGCTTTGAAAAGGGCAAAAAATAACCATTTTTGATACTTGTCCTCCTCTAAAAGGTGATTCTCTTTTTCTCTCTTCAAGTTCAACTCTTACATCAGTAGGGAGGAAGGGGGCCTGGTGTGCGAGCACGTGG
>NW_007731459.1:121486-125274 GCF_000696425.1 Galeopterus variegatus | reverse complement strand
GGATGTGCTCTTTGTCTCCTCTCTCCTTGGCTTTACCACCATGCCCTCTCTTCTAAGAGCTTTTTCTGCTGTCCTCTGGTAGCATGGAACAAGTCAACAGACTAATAAGCAATGAGAAAACCATGTAAAGGTGTCTACTACCTACAGATGACCCAAGCTGTATGAGTATTTCTCTCAGGGCCCCTCTCTTGTGGCTTTGAAAAGGGCAAAAAATAACCATTTTTGATACTTGTCCTCCTCTAAAAGGTGATTCTCTTTTTCTCTCTTCAAGTTCAACTCTTACATCAGTAGGGAGGAAGGGGGCCTGGTGTGCGAGCACGTGGGGCAGTGGCATTGTGCACCAGGACGAAATTATACTTCTCAGCAGGTTCTGTGGGGAGGTGGAAACTAGTCTTGCCATTATAGCTGACAAATCTCTGAAATTAGAATGTTGGACTATTTGATTCATTTTTAGTGGAAGAATAATTGATATAAATACATTTATGGGTATAGAGTTGAATATGAATACCTGTGTACAATGCGTGATGATCAAATTAGGATAATTAGCACGTTCATCCTTACGAACATAATCATTACTTGTGTCCATTAAGCAATTTCTCGCTACCCGCCCCACCCCCAGTAACACAGTTCTGTTCTCTCCTGAAAGTTCAATGCATTGTGATTGTTCGTTCTTTCTTCGTCCTTCTCTTTCTTTCCCTCCCACTTATGAGTGTGGACATGTGAAATTTCTCTTTCTGAGCCACGGTTCTTTCACATAACATAATCTTCTCCAAGCTCATCGATGTTGCTGCAAATGGCAGGATTTCATTTTTTTTTTTTAATGGCTGAGTAGTATTCCATTGTGTATATATACATAACAAGTTTCTTAACCAATTGTCCACAAATGGACATTGAGTTTGACTCCTTATCTTGACTATTGTAAATAGAGCTGCAATAAACACGGGAGTGCAGGTGTCCCTTTGACATGATGATTTCCATTCCTTTGGATATATACCCAGCAGTGGGACTGGTGGATCATATAGTAGCTTTATCTGTTAGTTGTTTGAGAAAACTCCATACTGTTTTCCATCATGGCTGTGATAATTTACAGTCCTACTAACAATGTAGGAGGGTTTCCCATTCTCTGCGTCCTTGACAGCATTTGTTATTCTCTGTCTTCTGTTAATAGTCTAACTGGGGTGAGATAATATCTCAATGTGGTTTTGATTTGCATTTCCCTGATGATTAGTGATGTTGAGCATTTCTTCATATACTTTTTGGCCATTTGTCTTCTTTTGAGAAATGTCTATTCAGCTCCTTTGCACATTTTTTAATTGGATTACCTGTTTTTTTACTAATTATTTGAATTCCCTATATATTCTGGATATATATCTGGATTAATATCCCTTGTCAGATGTATAGATTGCAAGTATTTTCTCCCATTCGGCAGGTTTGATTTTCGCTCTATTGATTGTCTTCTTTGCTCTGCAGAAGCTTCTCAGTTTGATATAACCACATTTGCTTATTTTTCTTTTGTTGCCTGTGCTTTTGAGGTCTCATTCGTAAAGTCTTTGCCCAGTCCTACATTCTGAAGTGTTGCCCTATGTTTTCTTCTAGGGGTTTTATAGTTTCAGGTCTTATAGTTAAGTCTTTAATCCACGTTGAGCTGGTTTTGCTATATGGTGAGATGTATGAGTCTAATTTCATTCTTCTACACACGGATGTCCAGTTTTCCCAGCACCATCTGCAGAAGTGGTTGATCTTTTCCCAATGTATGTTTTTGGTGTCTCTGTTGAAGATCACTTGTCTGTAAGTATGTGGGTTGATTTCGGGGTTCTCTGTTCTGTTCCATTGGTCCATGTGTCTGTTTTTATGTCAGCACCATGCTGTCTTGGTTACTATAGCTTTGTAGGATAATTTGAAGTCAGGTAGTGTAATGCCTCCAGCTTTACTTTTATTATTATTTTTTGCTCAGGATTGCTTTGGCTATTCAGGGTCTTTTGTTGTTCTATATGAATTTTATCATTGTTTTTCTATTTCTCTGAAGAATGTCATTGGTATTTTGATGGGGATTGCATTGAATCTATAGATTGCTTTGGGTAGCACGGACATTGCCACAATGTTAATTCTTCCAATCCAAGAGCATGGAATGTCTTTCCATCTTTTTCTGTCCTCTTTAATGTCTTCCAGCAGTGATTTGTAGTTCTCGCTTTAGATATCTTTCCTCCTTGGTTAAATTGATTCCCACATGTTTTATTTTTTTGGTGACTGCTATAAATGGGCTTGCTTTCTCAATTTCTTTTTCTGCTAGTTTGTTATTGGAGTGTAAAGACATTACTAATTTTTGGATGTTGACTTTGTATCCTGCAACTTTACTGAAATTGTGTATCAGCTCTAAGAGTTTTATTGTAGAGTCTTTAGGTTTTTCTCTATATAGGATCATGTCATCTGCAAACAGGGACAGTTTGACTTTGTCTTTTCCAATCTGCATGTCATTTCTTTCTGTTGCCTAATTACTCTCGCTGGTACTTCCAATACTATGTGGAGTAGAAGTGGTGGGAATGGGCATCCTTGTCTTGTCCCGTTCTTAAAGGATAAGCTTTCAGCTTTTCCCCATTCAGGATGATATTGGTGGTGGGTTTGTCATACATGGCTTTTGTTGTGGTCAGATACTTTCCTTGTATACCTAATTTGTCGAGAGTCTTTATCATGAATGAATGTTGAATTTTGTCAAGTGCTTTTTCTGCATAAATTGAGATAATCATCTGGTTTTTGTCCCTGATTTTGTTGACGTGGTGTATTACATTTATTGATTTGCGTATGTTGAATCATCCCTGGGATGAATCTCACTTGATCATGGTGTATAATATTTTTGATGGCTGCTGTATTCTGTTTGGTAATATTTTGTTGAAGATTTTTGCATCTATGTTCATCAAGGATATTGGCCTGTAGCTTTCTTGTTTTTGTTGTTCTTTGTCTGATTTTGGTATCAGGGTGATGCTGGCCTCACAGAATGAGTATGGGAGAAAGGCCTCTGTTTCAATTTTTTGGTATAGTTTGAATAAGATTGGTATAATTCTTCCTTAAAGGTTTGGGTAGAATTCAGCAGTAAAACCCTCTGGTCCTGAGCTTTTCTTTGTCAGGAGGATGCTGATTACTACTTCAATCTCATTGCTTGTTATTGATCTGTTCAGGTTTTCTATTTCTCTTAGTTTAGTCTTGGTAGGTTGTATTTGTCCAGAAACTTACCCATTTCTTCCAGATTTTCAAATTTGTTGACATACAGTTTTTCATAATAGTCCCTAATGATTCTTTGTATTTCTGTGGTGTTGGAAGTAATGTCTCCTTTTTCATTTCTGATCTTTGTTATTTGGGTCTTCTCTCTTTTTTTAGTCACTGTGGCCAATGGCTTTTTTTTATCTCTCAAAAAACCAACTTTTTTCTTCATTGATCTTTTTGTATCATTCGTTTGGTCTCCATTTCATTTAGTTCTGCCTCTGATCTTAATCAGTTCTTTCCATCTATCAATTTTGGGACTGGAATGTTCTTGTTCTTCTATTTCTTTGAGGTGTAATGTTAGGTTGTTTATTTAAAGTCTTTCTATTCTTTTGATGTAAGCGTTTATTGCAATGAACATCCCTCTTAGTACTGCTTTTGCAGTATTCCCTAGGTTTTTGTAAGTTGTGCTTGTATTTTCATTTGTTTCAAGGAATTTTTTTGATTTCCTGCTTTATTTCTCCTTTGATCTATTGGTTGTTCAGGAGCATGTTGTTTAATTTTCATGTATTTGTATAGTTTTCACAGTTTTA
>NW_007731459.1:119128-120936 GCF_000696425.1 Galeopterus variegatus | reverse complement strand
TAAGCGTTTATTGCAATGAACATCCCTCTTAGTACTGCTTTTGCAGTATTCCCTAGGTTTTGGTAAGTTGTGCTTGTATTTTCATTTGTTTCAAGGAATTTTTTTGATTTCCTGCTTTATTTCTCCTTTGATCCATTGGTTGTTCAGGAGCATGTTGTTTAATTTTCATGTATTTGTATAGTTTTCACAGTTTTATTTGTTAATTTCTAATTTTATTCCATTGTGGTCTGAAAATGTACTTGATATGATTTCAATCTTTTTAAATTTGTTGAGATTTAATTTGTGACCTAACATAGTCTATTCTGTAGAATGATCTGTGTGCTGATGAGAAGAACATATATTCTACAATTTGTTGGGTGAAATGTTTTTCATATGTCTGTCAAGACCATTTGGTCTAAAGTGTTTAAATCCAATTATTTTCCTGATAATTCATTGTTTAGATGATCTGTCCATTGCTGACAGTGGCATGTTAATGTCTTCAACTATTACTGTGTTGTGGTCTATCTTTCCCCTTAGATCCAATAACAGTTGCTTTCTATATCTGGGTGCACCAGTGTTGGCTGTATATGTATTTATGATAGTTATATCTTATTGCTCCATTGATTGTCTTACCATTATATAATGTCCGTCTGTGTCTTTTTTCATAGTTCTTGGTTTGAAGTCTTTTTTTTATCTAATTATGACAACTCTTGCTTGTTTTTGGTTTCCATTTGCATGGAATGTCTTTTTCCATCCCTTCACTATTAGTCTATGGGTGTCTTTATTGGTGAAGTGAGTTTCTTGCAGGCAGCATATAGTTGGGTCCAGTTTTTTAATCCATTCATCCAGTCTATATCTTTTAAGTGGGGAATTTAATCCAGTTACGTTCAGGGTTGTTATTGAAATGTATTGCCTTATTCCTGCCATTTTATTAATTTCTTTATGGTTGTTTTATATTGCTTTTGTTCCTTTCCTTTTTGTTGTTTATCTTTGCTGCTTTTGATGTTTTTTGTGGTGATAAGATACATTTTCTTTCTCTCTCTCATTTGCATATCTATTAGCAGATTTTATTCTTCTCTGTGTATTTATGGTGATATACTTCATTCTTTTAATTCTAGATGTAAGACTCCCTTGAGGATTTGTTTAAAGGCTGGTCTTGTGGTGGTAAATACCTGAAGTTTTTGGTTGCCTGAGAAAGATACTATTTCTCCCTCATTTCTGAAGGAAAGCTTTGCAGGTATAGTATTCTTGGTTGGCAGTTTTTTCTTTTAGCCCTTTGAGTATGTCATCCCACACTCTCCTGGCCTGTAGGGTATCTGTTGAGAAGTCTGCTGTAGCCTGATGGAGATTCTCTTATAGGTGATTTGACACTTTTCTCTTGCTGTTTTTAGAATTCTTTCTTTGTCTTTGACTTTTGATAATTTGACCATAATGTATCTCAGGGAGGTCCTTTTTGGGTTGAATGTGTTTGGGGATCCTTGAACTTCTTAGATCTGTAAGACTGTACCTCTCCCCATAATCGGGAAGTTTTTGGCTATTGTTTCATGAAATAGATTTTCAATGACTTTTCCTTTCTCTTCCCCTTCTGGTACACCCATAATATGGATGTTTGTATGCTTAAGGTTATCAGAAAGATCTTGTAGGTTTTCTCCACTTTTTAAAATTATTTTTCTTTGTTTGGCCCGACTGGTTAATTCAAAAAAACCTGTCTTCTAGTTCAGCAATTCTTTCTTCTTTTTCTAGCTTGCTGCTTATGATCTCAGTTGTATTTCTTACCTTGTTAGATGAATTCTTCAGTTCCAAGATTTCTGCTTCATACATTTTTTTTT
>NW_007731459.1:115910-117747 GCF_000696425.1 Galeopterus variegatus | reverse complement strand
GTTTGTGGTGGCAATAGAAACATTCGGGGTCTTTTCCAGCTTAACTTCTCTCTGCTTTATTCTGAGCTGGTCGGTGTAGTGGGGCAGAGGCTAAAAGCCCTGATCCAAGTGTCTATAGTGCTGTTCCTGTCTTCTGCACTTCATAAGGATCTCTTCACTCTCCTGGTATTCTGTGGTGTATTTCCTCAGTCGTTCCAGTCAAAATTTATTTGTCTGTCTGTTGTTTTGGTCTCTTTTTGTGTAGAGGACTGACACCAGACCTCCTTAGTCAGCTATCTTGGGAAAAACCATGATTCATTTTTTAAAAATCAGCTCTGAGCTTTGTCAATTTCAGGAATACAGAAAAAGTCCACTGGGTCCCAAACACTATTTTACTACATATATACAACCTCCCTTCTCCACTTCTCATCTAAGGTATCATATTCTTCTTGGTACACAGTACCAAATACATTTGACACTTAATAAATGATTACTGGCNGCAAAAAGAAGACATGCACATATAACCTACAAGGGCTAAATGAGGTTTTCTCCCCTGCAGCAATGGCCTGACCAGTCACCTGGTGTCAGGGTAGCGTCAAAGGCAAGTGTTCTTATTCAGAGCTCAAGAGGCAGGCTTTGATTGGGGACCACTACACTAATTGCAATAGCCTGGTGGCAGGGTTTCTTATCTTCTGAGACTTCAAGGCCCTCAGAGGCCCAGCAAAAGTATATACAGTCTCAAATTTTACTGGGATGGGAGGTGTTAGAATGGTCTCAAATGTCTGCTTTGACATTAAGAATAGTTTACTACAAAGTCATATAATAAAAACCCAATTATTATTAACAGAATGGACAGCAGCCAGTCTTTAAATGTCAATGATAAAAGGTGAACATATACATGTTTTCTTTTTACTCTTTTAGAAATGAGGTCCTCCCAAATAGTCTAAGAACATTTCTGTGGGCTTACATCCTCTGTGTGGCACAATAAGTGAGAAAGTGTGCATATGTGTGTTTATAATTTTGTTTTTTGTATGTGGTTCTTGCCACTGTGGAGCAAAAACCACATGGAGTTATTCCACAGGACTGGCCACTCCGCTGCAGTGTTTGTGAGCCCATTACTGGGAAAAAAATTCTATCCTCTCTTCTCCATTTCCCAGGGCTACTTTTTCAGTCTGCCTAGTCTAGTATTAGGTGTTATTCCATGCTTTGCTATTAAAAACAATGTACCATGTAGGTACCCTAAACAAAGATAATGTCTCATATCACTACCCCTCTACCTGTACAAGCCTTACCCCAAAATGTACCCATTCGGTAGACCATACCATTTGAGAGCAAAAGAAAAAAAAGAAAAAGTGGTTGAAATGTCCTATCTAGGCTGAGCCCAAATTCTAAAATATGTGTCCTTTTATAAATTCCCCAATATAATTTCCAATTCTAGTCTAAGCATTTGGTCAGAAATATCCACATGACAGTGTAATTGGAAAAAGAAATAAGTGTTTGCCTTTGGTTTCATTTTATTGCTTCTCAGAAGAAAGCTCCATATAATTATTTTCTGGTCCAGTTCTCCACTCTCCAACCGTGGGGTGGGGAGTGTTGCAAAAAACAGAGCTGTAGGACTGTGCTACACCTGTATCGTTTTCTTATTATAATATCTGTGGGAAGAATCTCTGAAATGAGATTGCCAATTTTTTAATCCCCTTGTTTAAATACCTTAATTTAATTTTATACAGAAAGATCAAAACCTGATTAAAGTGGAGAGGATGAAAATATTCCCCCCCAAAAAAAATTCTTCAGGGAATCCAAAACATAAATAAATAAATAAATAATAAGTCCACAAATCTTTCAAGTTCAAGTTTGG
>NW_007731459.1:111397-114992 GCF_000696425.1 Galeopterus variegatus | reverse complement strand
ATCCAAAACATAAATAAATAAATAAATAATAAGTCCACAAATCTTTCAAGTTCAAGTTTGGAAGAGACAGGGTTTTTGAGAATGATCACTGCTGGAGTCCTACCCTGCACAGGAGCCTTTAAGAAAGGAGGCCACTCGTAGCCTGGAGCTTATGCACTCCTGATCCAGGACAGCCTATGTCATATCCCCAGCAAATACTGCTGGCAGCTCCAATTCCACACCATTGCCTTTCTGTGAGGCCACTCTGGGTCCTGTTCTTGTGATGTCACTAAGTGTCCTCTATTTTGTGAACGGGACACTGCATGGATGTGGCAGGACCTGGGGCAGAGTTGGAAGGAAGCTGCTCAGGGCTATGTTCTGGCATCACAGTGACTTTAAAGCTGTAAAAGATCCATGAGAAAACGTATCCTGGGGGTGGAAACCACTGAGGTATAGCTCTTATGCCTTTTTTTGGTCTGGCTAATTCCTACTCATCTTTTAGGACTCAGCTCATGTGACACCTGCAGGAAGCCACTCCCCCCCCCCTTCTCTAGGTCTATCGTAGAATGGAGTGAGGGACCTGCTCTACTTTTCCACCGCTTTCTGTGAAATCCTCTACCACAGTTGTAACTACATTGAATGACGACATTATCATTGTCTTCCCAAATCTGGGCCCCTCTGTGTCCATCTCATGGTGTATTTCCATGACCAAGCATAAGCCCTGTCTCTGTCTCTCATCAAGTGGTCTAGGAGAATAATACGCCTAATTATGCCACAAGGTGGGGAGTGTGATGCAGTCTCATGAATATGTTATTAATCAGAAAATCTTGTTTTGGTGCCCAGTCCTGCCACAACCTAAAGCAAACCTACACAATTTTCAAATCTATAAAATTAGAATGATTATATTATTATTTACATGGTTGATGTATAGATTAAAATGCTTTATCAGTGTATAAAAGGTAACATGCTTTATCAACAGATAAATGTATCAATTAGGTTTTCTGTTCTTATATTACCATCTTCAGGACTGTTGTATCACTGTATTGTGTCTCATGCAATTCCACAATGTCTCTAGAAGGTGGGTACCTACTATTATTTTCCAGATGAAAAAGCAGAGGCCCAGAGAGTGTCCTGTACTTGTGCGTAGGTAAGGTCAGGGACAACAGAGGTGAAGCTTAGGTCTGAACGCAGGGCCTCCGACGCCCGAGTGCTCACGCTCCGCAGCCACTGAGCTCAAATGTTTCCTACCAGGATTAAGCACTGAAGTGAGACTGGTTGGTGACCTTTCTTCTCTCAGTTCTTTAATGTAACAACAACAATTGACCCCCACGGTCTTCTAAGAAATGCTCTATTTGGTCCTGTCTTGCCTAATCTACAGCGGACTTACAGAGCTATTCTAGAGGACACCTCTTTCCAAGCGCTATGATTTGGAACGCAGTGTCAGAAAGCTGTTTCCTTACGGGTTGCTACGTCAAGGACAGGCACAATTGTTTAGTTCACACATCCTGGAATTGGAATCAGATATTCTGAGTTCAAATCACAGCTCAGGCATGGGGTAACATGCCCTTCAGGCAGTAGTTTAGCTTCTAGGAGCCTTCAGCTTTTCAGATTTTTTTAATCTCCAAAATTACTACAAGATCATCTTCCTTAAAACATTACTGTGGAGATTAAATGAGTCAAATGTATGTAAGAGTGCTTTGCAAATTATACCAAAAGAAAGGGAAGAACTACTTTTCCAAGGATGCAAAGCCTCCTTTCAGCAAACCACTGAATACAAGGGTACTTCAAAAAGTTGGTTAAAAAAAATAGAATTAAAAGACAGTATGAATCTTTCCAAGTACTTTTTGAAGTACCCTCATATACATACATGCACAAAAGGCCAACAGAGATAATTTCCTAAGCATTATAACCAACCAAATGTCCAGACTGCTGGAGGAGATTGAAAAAGATTCATTGAGACGGTCGTTCAACTCTGAAAATGGTTGACGGTTGTCTACACAGACCAGGGATGTTAAGGAGGGAGAGCAGTGTTGTTCCTCTTAATGGAAAACACAGAGTCCTTCTGCAGGCTTACCAGGAATCCAAGTGGGACCTCCCAGGAGAGACGGGATGCGTCCAATTCACACAATTATTAACATCACTTAGTTGTCAAAATGTCAAAGAATAACCACGTGAGATTACTGGAAAACAGAGGGTTGTTTTGTGACTTTGATTCATTCCACACAGCAGATCCCTGGGAATGTGGTACAGAATTTGGATGCATTATGTCAGTTACAGTTCCACTAAATCATGACCCTGCTACACTGGGGATGTAACTCAGGAAGGGATAACAGAAATGTACTGTCAACAGGAAAACAGAGCAGACTTTCACTAAAATGCAGCGTAAGGATGTTAGGAATATTCTAACACAATAGGTCACGTATATGTGGAGGTGATGGGTAGGCAGTAAGTCCAATTCTCACTCCTATGTGCTCAGAGAGAGAGAACTGTGGCCGCTCCAGAGGCAGTGAGGGAAGACACAGAGCAGTGCCTTGCACCTCCACGAACTGCAAGGAAATGGGCCTCACCCTCAGCACCAGTTCAGGGTGACAGACGTATGGCGTAAGATGAAAATGGGGTTTCAAGTGGCATTACAAAGAAAAGATGACACAATGGCTTTTTCCTAATTAAATGCAAGATTAAAAGCTGAAGAACTCAGATTCAAGTAGCCTCCTCACAGGGATGGAAAAAATTTACCCCAGCTTAAAAAAAAAAAAAAAAAGCAGAAAGGCACTTGCTACTTGTGAAGTTTTGTAAGTAGTTTAGAGTCACTAAAGGGAATGAAGATGGCTAAAGAAGCTAACTGGCCTGCAGCCCAGAGACTGGCTAATTCCTTGGGTGACAGGAACATCTGGGATCATCTAGGAACATCAGCAACCTAAAAAGGAATGTGTGCTTTCTACAGTTTTATCATTTCCTCCGTTTAATAGACAGGAACATGCACAACTCACAGATCTGAAGTCTTGGATAAGTTGCTCCTGTCTCTGTCCACCTTCCTAGACAGCAGTCATGAACTCACACCTTATATACAGAGGCATAAACCAAATTCGTTAACATGCAACTAACAAAGTCGCAGGAGGTCCAGGACGACCACATTAGGCCAACGTGTCTTTTGAGGCCTCTGGGCTCAGGCAAGTTATTAGGTAGTATCTCTCCCTCTTATTTTAAAATTGAAGTGATCGTTCCTCTCCAGTATTTTCGAGCCATTTCATTTATGTCCCTGTACACTTGATGCCTTTTGGCACATTCTAGCTCTGACCTCTTAAGAGGAGTCACCTTCTTGTAAGAGGCAGGGATTGAGGTAAGTCGTAAATCAGGTGCCTTGGACAGTGTGAAACAGCCCTAGGTTGGTTCTCAGGAAACGGAGTGGAAGGTACTGGGGACAGGTCTGAGATGAAGGAACGGAACTCGGGCTCATGGGATCGACTGCAGTGAAGGGAGGGGTGCAGAGGCGGGGCTGGCAGGAGGCTGTGACTCCGGTGAGACTGACTGCACTCTACCCCACACTTGATTTCTGCAGGATGATGTGCTTAAAAAGCACATGTGTAACTGACCATGACCTCATTTACAAACACGA